>NW_015094510.1:28671613-28802425 GCF_001431845.1 Calidris pugnax
CCCCCGCGGGTACGGAGGGACGCGACACCCCTCACGGCGGCTCGGCCGGGACCCCCCGCCCGTCGTCGTGCCGCGGCGGGGACGGCTGCCGTTCGGGTACTGCCCGTGCCCGGCTGCTCCCCTGGGCAACAAGTGTAGGGGGGGCCCGGAGAAGGGGGGGCTCGGGGAAGGGGGAGCCAGGCCGGCCTGGAAAATCAGGGGAGGGAGACCCGTGCTGTCGAAGCTTGAGGTCATCAAAGAAAAGTGGGAGCAGAAAGGAAATACCGGGGAAGAAGGAACCGGATCGATGGGGAGAAGGGGGACGGGGCGCTGAAAGGAAGCTGTCGGGGGGTGGGAGCTGGGCAGGGGCTGGGAGGGGGAGCAGAAGCTGGAAAAGAGACAGAACAAGTGGTGGAACAAGTGCCAAGTGGTAAAGATGGGCTGGGCGAGTAGAGAAAGGGAGAGTTACTGATCTGGATATTCCCAGAGAGAATCGTGCAAACTCTCTGGAGAAGCGGCACAATGCTGGAAATGAGAGGAACATTCACTCTTCGTTTCCTGGTGGGATGACCCGCACGTATCGGCCCTTTGTGGAATTACCTTCACCTACGGTAACAGAACAATGCTGTCAGCAGAGACGCCTGCCAGAGAAATGTCTTTGCCCCTCTGGGATCTTCAGCTAAGTATCGTATTATGATAAATCTGCTGAGCAATAGATTCCTCAGATTTCTTTTAAAGTCTCAGAAACACACGGGGTAACAAACACCAACAGGCCTCAGATGGCTGGTGAGGGCGTTAGAGCCAAATAAGCAGAAATCCTAGGACTTCTGGTAAACCGCGTTGCAGCAGCTGCTTCTGCAGTTTGGGCTGGGGTGAGGGAGCCAGGAGAGCTGAGCAGGGTGGCTGAGCTGGGAAGGGGGTTGTTGCTGGTGAGGGGATACTCATATAAACGGGCACTTTGGTGATAAGGACAGGGAGAGGAGATGGGCGACATTTTTTTTTCAGCCACCTTGCTGTTTTCCTCTGTTAATGTCAGACACAGATGCAGCTAAAGCAGTAGCTGCCGGGGGCTGGTTAGGGGCATATCTGAAACCACATTTCTTTTTTTAACTCTGTGGGGCAGTTTGTTATGAAGAGTGTTCTCATTGCCTGAGTCTGGTTTGGTTATTCCAACGTGTTCCGTGGTCACCAGTATGAGACTGGCATGTTTCACCCTGTAAGCTTGGGTAGACCTTGCGGCTCCACAGCACAGATGTGTGAGGAGACCAAGAGCACCTTTGGCTCTTCACCTGACCATGGGCAGGGTGAAGTCAGAAGAGGGTTTTGCATGCACTGCTCAGGAGATCATATCCTCCAGCCCCAAAACGAGTCTGGCTGGGATGTGCAAGCATGGCTGCCCCTGGGAGACTCATCTGGGCGACCCCAGAATCTTCAGCAGAGCCTTGGCCTGGCAGCCCAGACTCCATCAAAGGCACAGCCAGGAGTTGCCAGAGGGATTTATGTTGCTGTGCACACTGAGCTGAAGCTGCAGGACACTGCCTGCTCCAAGAATCTGGACTCTCCGGGGACCTTTTGGGCTAGGCAGTCAATGCCCAGACTTAGTCATTGTGTGCCTGTATGTGTCTCTGAGTGTTTCCAGCTGAACCCTACACATTTCTCCTCTCGACTTTCACCAGCGATTCTTGTAAAGAATAAATTGGACATAGCTTGTACATGACTAGTTGCTCATTTGAGTAACAATTAAAATAAAACAATTTTAACTCAAATAAATGAGCCTTCAGAAGGGTAAAATAGCCCAGTTCTTGCAGTTCTACATGGGACATGTTTACAGGTCATTCCTAGGGATCTTTCGAAGTGTTTTGACAAAAGTGGCACTTGGATATGAGAAGTATTTGCAGGTGAAACAGGTGTGAGGTGTGTGAGGATCACACCCAGGCTAACACCCACAGGTCTTTAGAGCCTAAAGTATATGTTCTGCAGCTTAAATGCACAGCAGATTGCTGTCATCAGCACATCTGGGCTGGAAGAACCTCATGCTAATGAGTTACACAGCTCATTTCATTCCTAACAGGAGAACAAAGTCAATCTGTCCACGGCATTTACAGCTGAACTAAATATGTTTGCAACTATTTTCAGGCTTGCAGAGTCTGGTGTGTCTAGCTAAGGGTGTCATTGTAGACAGACAGTGGTATATAAATTCACATGCATCCAAAGCACAACCTTATACATTCATTTGGGACCTTTTGAGCGTCATATGTTAAATGCTACCTAGGGAACCTGCACTTGCCATGTTTAATGTGGAGTGTACAAGGTGGGTGAGTTTTATCTCTAAGTCTTTCAGCTTTTGTTCCTCACCAGTGAGTACAGAGGTCCTGACAGCATTCAGTCCATCACAAAGATCTCTAACCAGCGGTCAGAAAAAACGATCAAAAATGGGCATTCGTCAGAAGATGCGATCAAAAATGGGCACGCTCTGCAGAGCTGGAAAGGTTAAAATGGAGAGGTTAAAGCAGCGACATGAATTTCCCCTCCCCTCAGACAGCTTCTACTACTTGGGCATTGGCAGCTTGAATCTGCTCTTCCCAGGAAGGGTGAATCAAACCTAAATTTTGGGAAATAATAAAAAAATGCAAACCTCCAGATCTACTGCATGATTAGCTAGATGACTGCACTAAGCCATAAATCCAAGACCTTGTAATCTAAAAATTCCTCTTTTCTTTTCACATTTTTGACTTAGCATGAATTTCTCTCAACCTTTGTTAAGTGGGTAAGGCCCAGGGATTCCACAGATCACAGTGCTCCTGAAGAACGTGCACGCTCGATTACATGAAGTTTAGAAAATCACAGACAAAAGTAATTGGTTCTGAACCCCAGTCAACTTGGGACTAAGAAACTATGCTTTCTGCTGCCACCCAGGAACCTGAGAGAACTGAGGGACCTGTCTAGAAGCAAGGTGCCTTCCATGCCTGTTTTAATTGCCTAGGCTATTGGTCTGGAGGCTGGTACAGCTGCGTATTTTATCACAGAGGAAGTTTCAACAGATGTAAGCTGTTGGAAGATGCTGCCAGCTATCTTTTTTTTTTTTTTTTTTTTTTTTTTTTTTTTTGATAGTGTAGTACTAGAGGTGGGATACTCCCTACTAATGAGCAATGACTGTCCTTCCTTTAAGATGTCATCAAGCCAGATAGGTTTCACCTGATGGTGAGAAGGACATATCTTAAACCACAACATTCTGGTAATGTTTCTTCTACTGACTTCTTTGATGCACAGGTATTATGGTTCCCTTCTACTGCCCTTCTTACTTTCTCCAGTTCGTAGTATTTGATGGGTTTCATGCTTCCTCCTGTGGTGTTAATTAGGGAGTGACTCCAACACTTGTTGAAGCTAATGCTCCTGCTGCTGGCTGGGAAGGATGAGGTGGCTCAGCAGGAACAGCAGGTTGAGGCTGAGATTTTAATGCCACTCTTGGTGTAAGCCTTCCCTTCTGAAAGTTCCCAAGAGTGCTTCTATCTCCTCAGACACCAAAGGCGATTGGGTAGGACAGGAAACCTGCAAGACACCAGGTCTGCTAGCCCCATGGTCCACAGAAATCCTTGCCAGTACTGACAAGAGCAATAGGATGTTCCAGCTGCCCAGGTTCAGCTTCTTGATCTCACGCTCAGGTGCCAGGGTTCCCCTGAGCAGAAGTGATGGGATAGCAAAGAAGCGCAGAGGGAATATTCACCTGGCAAGATGTATGAAAAAAAGCCCTGAGTAAAGGGAAACGTGTTGGAAAATTTTGTGGTTATTGCTTAGCATCTTCTTATGGCATATATTATTTGTTGCTGGAATTTTATTTCTGATACTGTGTCTGGAACACTTGGAGCTCTTCATAGGTGAAAAAAAAGGAATATTCTAGGAAAACATGGTAAGAATTATTAGCTTCTTTCAGTTTATAGCATTATTAATGATTTCCAATATGGATTTCATCAAATAAATGGTTGATGAGGGTATTTTTATAGTGTTCTCTGTGTGGTAACATGGTCATTCATGCAAAGCTACACTCTTAGAAGATGTCCTTGTTGATGAGGGTGTTCCTTATGTTGTTGAGGTAGATATGTGCATGGTAGAACATCAGTATAAAGATGGAAAAAAAAAAAAAAAGCTGCACAACTGAGTCATCATAATCCATGGATGGATTTCCAGATAAATAAATATCTAAATAAACAAATATCTACATCCAGATCGACTTTGTTCATGAGGCATTAAAATGGCTCTGTGGAGATGATGCAAGTGAAACTACTCCACAGCAGAATGAACTCACAGAAGCTGTCAGTGAAGAACAGAAACACCCAGCTGGGACAAGGAAAATGTCTCTTAGCTCCTCAGACCTGATCTTCCAAAAGGACCTACAACGTAACTTCAAAGACAAGCCTGGGAAGTAAAAGTTAGAACTTTTCAGAATTTTAAAAAACAAGGATAGATTACTTACTCAATAACCTTTTATAACCATTAAATATTTTTATACTTTTCCTCACATCTCACCACTGTTAAGCCATCCCTGTTTCACACAGATAAACAACCTCCATCTGATCTACAGGCCCAACATTGTCTCACCCTCTTTCCCAAATATCTCACTCCTCAAAATGTTAGTGGTATTATGTTATATTCAGAGCAGTCACGCCCAGCCTGATGTTTGCTGTGTCTAGATCAGACGTACCACGAGAATTGTGTTTCTCTCCCAAATGTCTGTTTACTCCAAGTGTAATAGATGGTTATCTGTCACTGCGAATCTTGTGATCTTAAAACATCTAAAATAGCATCTTAGATAGCCACAGTTAGAGAAGCACATCTAACTCAGTAAAGTGTCAGGAAAATACAGGATTGTGCAGCCTGCTCCACTGAAATACTGAATTCATGCACACTGACATTTCAGACTTAATGCCTAAACTACGAAGAATCTGTCTTTAGGATGGATTAAGATCGCCTTTAGGTGAGGTTAAGAACCAAACCCAAAATGGCACTTTATTCTAGTATGTAAAATAAGTAAAGTATTTGTTCTCATGCTTTCCTTTTTGTCATTTGTCAATCTTGCACTTTGCTCAACTTCTCCATTTGCCATTTGGAATGACTCCTAGGATTCTGTGCGTTCATTGCACTGATGAAGTTAATCTCCTACATCTGTTTTCTGTTTGGGAAATGCTGGTGTGTGATTTCTGCTAACAAAGAACGTTTTTTGTCTGGGCTTTGTGCCATGGACCCTTTGGGTATATTGAACAAAAAGGTACTTTTTTTCTGTAAGCATTGCCTCTCTGAAGGAACCCTACAATTCTTTTTTCCCAGATTCCCACTTTTGCTCCAGATGCATTCTCTGATAATTCCTGAAGAGGAGTATTATTTCTAATTGCCTTCCCAATGTCTCTGTCCTGTTCTCATGCTTTATGCCGTTGCAGGTCTCACAAAGGACATAGACGATACTGATACATAAATGTAATTGCTGAGCTAATTCAGGATGAGCAGCCAATTCTCCCTGCACTGTTTGCAAAAATTAAACTAAGAACTTCCGTGTATGGTACATGCCACTGAATTTAGCCTACCTGGAAGGACTGCCCAGACAAATAAACTGTGCTTACTTCTGCCAAGCTTGAACTGACTAAATTAATCCAGTATGAGCTGGTAACACAGGTAATGTTTCTTTTCGTGTAAATTACTTGGATGGGAGGCTGGAGGGTTATAGAAACTGTGGTGGCAACTATTAATTGGCTTCAGGGATGGAGGACATCAAAGGCCATGTGATTAGCAGAGCCATTGCCAGCTTTTATCAATGATCTAATATAGGGGGTAATACGTAGGTAAGATGATAGCCCTTTGGGGGTGACCACCATACGTGGTCATCTGATACCATGTAGAAGCTGAGGCCTGAAAACTGCAACACAGAAACTAAGCTGCCATCCACAGACCCAGCATGTCAACCAGTCAGAATGAGTGGTTCCTCTGGGGTTACTGGTATAGGACTGGTCTAAACTAGATGGGTGGGGCTGAAGCTGTGATCTGTGTGTGATTTGCATATTTGCAGGGCAGGAATCATTATCCACTTGCTATACCCATCCTCCCATGTAGATAAATATTAGGCTGTGTATCACGGAGTACAGAACTGCACAACCCACTCTCCCCATGACCACTGGATTCACAGTGTAGACAACTTTCATTCCAAAAAGGGACAGCTGGCCTGCATGCTTCTGGTGCAAGGGCTTGTCTTAGGCGTTGTAACTGGAAGTAGGTCCCGTGGTCTTTCACCCTGAACACCATCCCCTACAATTCCAGCTGGAGCCCCATCTTGTTTACACCAGGAGGAAGACTGAGTGCCTTTAGGGCAGGAAGTCTTCCCTCTGCCTATGGGAATTTAAAGCCATTTAAAAATGAATAAAGTTTCTTAAAAATTTAAGAGACTACACCTCTGCTCAAAAGACACACGTCACACGAGGATATTTAGAGCAAATAAAAGGACACCCCCAGCTGAGTCACTCCCCATCAACTCCCCATCAATCCCATTACAGACTCAGAGAGAACTACTGCCTGGCATGGGAGTCATATGGGAAGTTGGAAAGAACATTCTGGGGTTGTGCAAGACTTACTATGGGATTTTTACAGGAAAGATCAGAGAAAGAGGAAGGGAAATATTGAATTGGACTGGGGGGGAACAAGTGTGGAAAAACAGAAGAAAGGGGAAAACCAGGTTACTGGTCAGTATGGTTGTGTTGAAGTGCAGCAAGGGCTGGGACATTTTCCAGGCGGGACTTCATTCCTGGGGGGATGGTTTTGGTGTGCTCAAGGACACAGACAGCCAAGCTGTGCAAATGATCTGTTGATCATCAAAAAGTGCAAAAGCATCCACAAGTAACTGAAGCAAGAATCAGAAAACAACAACAAATCAGAAAACAAATGGTGTAATCATCTAGCAAATCCTCTAACTAAAGACATGGAAAGGTACTGGGGTAACTGGAGGTGGCTGAAAAAAGAGGCCAGGGCAGGAGGACCCATGACCCTGCTCCAGGATGCAAGGTCATCTCTGCAACCTTTTGGGAACTTGGGCAGCAGAAAAAAGCCCAGGGAAACCCATGAGCCGCCCATAAGCCTTTGCTAGGATGACACAGCATGACAGGAACAACCACACTGACCCACCCAGTCTCCCTCAAGGATTGCACCATCTCTCCAGCAGAATGAGGAGCTTGTGAAAGCAATCACACCACCAGCCTGCCCAGCTTCTCTCCCTCACTGCACCATCTCTCTTATGGCACAGGGAAGTAATGCAATTTGTAAAATTTCATACACCAGTGTATGCATAATTGGCAGGTTGGGGAAGGGGGCTGTAAGGGTGAGCTCTGTGGGAAGCTCACAGCTATGCTGGACACAGCCTGTTCCAGCACCACAGGCCTCAGCTGAGCACATCAGCTGAGCTGGTGGCACCTCTGAACCAATCAATCAGATAAGTTTGTAGCACCGCTGCAAAAGACATATTTAAGAAAGGACAGAAAGCACCAGCACAAAAGGAAAAATGACCAATTGGAGGAGGAGGGAAGAGAAGACTAATCCTGAGCAGGGGCCAGAGCCCACAGAGCTGCATGAGCAGGGCACAAGAGGCATGACTCTAAAGGGACTGCCACTTGATGGAGGAACCACCATGCACCCACTCCAGTGTCCGGTGCCGCCCATTGCCTCACCAAAGGGACTGAGTGTAATGTGTGGTGAGGGGACAGGAGAACAGACAGTGAGGGGAAAAGGGTGCAGAGGGAGTAAAGGGGTGTTTCTTGTGAGGGTTTGTTTGCACTCCATTAAAGAACCATATCTCTGAACACCCTCCCAAAAAAGGAGTTTCACTTCCACTACTCCTTCTGAGTCATTCTGTGTTACTGTCAGGGATATTACTGTCCTTCCAAACTAGACTGTTCTGTTTCAGAAAGACAAGACAGATAGACAAGTCTTCCACCAGTGTCCTGATCCCTGCTGAAACATACTTGGAATTGAAATACAACTTGGCAGATTTTCTGACCTCAAGTATGAAAATTAAAACTATTATCAACAGGCCAAACCCTCACTCTAACACCTGTCTATCTGTCTAGCTCAAAGCCCGTTTGAGCACCTTTGCTCTCAGCTCTGCAGTTGTTAGTTACACCCCAGAATGTATCTGTGTTCAAAAGGAAACCTCTCTGATTTTGTAGGAATCAAAGATGTTCAGGGATTCTGAATGTTCAAGTCCTGGAATGTTGCTACTCACATGCTACGACTGGTTCGAGCCAATATATTGACACTAACAGGTATGGTGCACTCTTCTCATCTGCGGAAGGATGTGGTGGTGAAGGAAAGGAAGCTCCTTTAGCCTGCCTGGTGTGCCATAGTAGACAAAGGTGACAAGCAGCGCTATCCACTGGAGGGCAGCAAGAGGCCGGGGAAATTTGGGCAGTGGAGCTGCTGAGGTGAGGCTGAAAATGCTTCCACCTAAACATGACCCCTAACTAGAAATATCCTGAGTTGCCCAAGACCAAACGAAACTGGTACATTGGGCACTCCATCCTGGGGAGGAATCCAGACTGGGGCAGCTGAAAAGCAGAAGAAATGTGGAGGGGCAAGAAATGAAACCACTACGAGCTGATGCCAACCTCCTGTGCTGGCTGGTGCCTCGCTGAAGGGACCAGCTGTGACATTTGGCAAAAGCAAGGGGAGTGGAGACTAGAAATGGGAAAGGAGAAGTGTCTGGATTGCAGTTAAGGTATTCTTCCTAGGCATTTAATTTTTATCTTGTTTCTCTTTCCCCCTGAATTAGTAATTAAAAAACATGTAGTTGGCAGTAAATTAAAAATCAGTGAAATTTCCCAACATGAAACTGCTTTGCCTATGACAACTAGACAGACTAGAAGAGACAAGTGCTGGTCTTTCTCAAGATTATGCTCTAATTAGGAGCCAGTCTGGCTGCAAAGGTGTAATTTGGCGCAGAATGCGTATTCTTGAGCCAAGATCTGCTCTGGAATGGTTCCTAGCAAATTCAGCCCTTAGAAGAAATGGGATCTATGTTGTATATATGTTCACATTTCATACTAGCACACCTTTATCTTTAATTGCCAAAGAGAGGGACAGGGTTAGGCTGTTTGTGCTACCTGTATTTTTGTGGTCAGCTATATACATATACAGGTTACTATACACATACACACAGAGAACAGCATCTGTGGGTCTCTTGGGAATATATACAGTATATATACAGGAATATATACAATATATACTGCTGACTGCATGTGGCGACATGGAGCTGGGGCAGCCTTGCTTCTGTTGGCATACCAGATTCAGCAAACCTCAGGCCAGTGAGTTTCTCTCAGGCCACCTCACTGCTGACTGCATGTGGCGACATGGAGCTGGGGCAGCCTTGCTTCTGTTGGCATACCAGATTCAGCAAACCTCAGGCCAGTGAGTTTCTCTCACAGTATAGAAAGAAGCTCCAACATTTGCAGAGGAGTGACTCTGGAGAAGTACACCATTCTCACTGCACTCTTCCAAACCCTCCGAGGCCCAAGCCCAACAGAGGTCTCCAAGCTTTCTCAGGTGATGGGCTGCCCAGCAAGAAGGGGAAGACATGGCCCTTCCTTCCTGGAATTTGATGCACCAGTTACAGAAGGCAGAGGAGCATCTCACTGTGTGGCAGGCAGCAGGAGCTCAGGTCCTCTGTGACAACTGGCCAAACCTATCAACTGCTTGCCATAATCAGAGAGCGCTTCCCCCTGAAACATGGGGAATCAAGAAGTCAAACGGGCAAGAAATAGCAACCAGTTTTGGGCGGTGGGCCACCTGCATCACCAGTGGGCCAGTGCAGTAAACAAGTTGGATTATAATGCATTGCCAGTACAGGAGGAGGCTGGACCAGCCCTTGGCTGAGGCAGGGATGCGGTGACAGTAGAGGACAGGTTGCTCTTGTAACACATTTCAGCTACATCTCTTTGAGGACAGGAGAGATGCAGGGGACTGTTTATCTTAATAATTTAACACCACAAGGTGGTGCGATGATTCCAGAGCGTATTTCTCTACAGTGCTTCTGTTTGCTATTGCAAATTTTTCTTAAGTGCACAACAGCAGCCTCAGGTCATTGCTGGGTGACCCAACTCTGGTTTCTGACCTGCCTGGCTGCTGATGGGGGCTCTCCCTAGCAAAGCCTGAGGAAGAACTAGAGTGGAAGGAAACCACGTTTTAATTTCCAAAGCCCAGAGAGGCTGCAGTGGACAACTGCAGTGTTATTGTGTTCTCTGCAAAACCTGTTCCCCTGCCAAGTCTAGAAGGGGGTGAGGAGCTGCGTGCCCCTGTGGGGAAACAGCACAGACCACACATAAGCTAGGAATGACTAGGAAGATCTCCGAGTTCCCTTCTCAGCCCTATGAAAAGCACGGTGAGAATCTGAAGGGAAGTATGTAAGGCGGTAGGGAAAGGGATAAAATAGAAATAGAAGAAAGCCATACATAACTTTATAGAGTACTGACGCTAGAAGTGGATGCATTTAAGCCTCTGTTCAGATGAGTATTTGTCTGTATTGCACATGCAATAGCCATTTAATCCACCAACAAAAGGTCACCGTGAGTGCCATGCAGCAGAATAGTGCTGAACCTTCAACTCGCAAAACTTATTTATAGTGTGGAAGTGCAGGGACAGAATTTGAAATTCTAGCTAACTTGAGAAATTCAAGAAAGATCTCTGGAGCATGTCACAGTTTTTAAAATATACCTACTTCATAAAACAAAGGTGTAACATCTGTGTATGTATAATGTTTCTATGTGTGTGTATTACTGATTTGGCAGAATTCATATTTTAACATTTAGAGTATGATGATGAATGCTATGGATTTTCCTAGATAAGCAAACAAAGAAACTACTTTTCCTTCCTCAAGGCATGCTGAACAAGTGTGATACATACTGAGGAAATTGCTCTTTACTCTGTAAAAATCAAACATTACCAATGAAATAGTTAATATTAACCATTATATAAATAGAATATTTTATGCTGGTATGAGAATTACAGACACAGCTTTTTAACAGAACAGCATTTGATTTTTTTTTTCTTTTCATTTTTGTGATCATAGGAACTTTCAGGGTATTTTCTTCTCAATTATCACTTCAGCTGTCACGCGCTTCATCTTTCTGGGAAGGAAAGGTGGTTTCTTTGAAACCGGTAAAGACCTTTCCAATTTTATAGTTTGGTCAGTGCTTCTTTCACTACTGCCTCAAAATTGTTTTATTACCAAAGAACAAGAATTCAAAACATGAGCAGTTAAAATAGCAAATTAATGATATTTTTACTTTCTCCCTTTCAATCTACTGGAGTGGCCCTTCTCTACACAGACTGTAGCGGGTGCTAGCGTAGCCAAAGCAGACAAACATAACTGCCTAGAAAGTCAAGCATCTTATAAATGCACAAGATCCCAAATTTCCTGGGAGGTGAGAAGATGAGGTCCACTGTCTTTTCAGCTTTTCTCATTAGAGAACTACTTACACCTAATTACATCCACCTTTTTGACTCAGGCCGTTGCTGACTCGCGGTCATCAGTGCTTACAACACAGTACCAGCTCCACAATATTGCATACTGTTATCTAATTTTGGACATATTGCTGAAGGCCGCACCGGCGGCCCCCACCCCCCTGACGCCTCAACCCCAACTCCTCCCCCCCCCTCCTCAACCGCCGCCCCAACGGCCGCGCGCGCGCCGCTCCCGCCTCAACCGCTCTAAACTCGGCGGCGCCGCCATTTTAGCGCGAGGGGGCGCCCGGCGCCGCGGTGAGGGGAGCCCGCTGCCGCCCAGAGCTGGGGGGGCGTGTGGGATTAGGGCCTTCGGCTCTGAAAACCCGCGATAAAGTTCAAGTACAAATTCCTGAAAAACAAACATTTTAACACAGAATTATAGAGGAAGGTTGATGCCGTCAAACGATGGCGTCGTGTTCACTGCCCTAACAGAAACAATGTAATAAATGTTTTTTAGTACAAGCCATTGCACGTATAAGACTCACAAAACTAACAAGCAGTTTGTGAGACAGTTACCCAGCTGCTTAAAAGAGGGTTATTTTATGAGCACAGCCCCCCGTCCTGGGAAGCGCTGAGCACACACAGCTCTCCTCTTGGCATTACAGGCCCATCACCACTTCTCTTCAAACCAGCCCTGAAGATGAAAACTAGCTTACCTTAGTCAACACTTACTAAGCCTTATTAGAATCATAGAACCACAGGATTGTCTAGGTTGGAAGGGACCTTTAAGATCATCTAGTCCAACCATCAACCTAACTCTGATAACAAAGCATGTCACTAAGCACTATGTCTACTCAGCTTTTAAACACCTCCAGGGATGGTGCCTCAACCACTTCCCTAGCAGCCCATTCCAATGTTTGACAACCCTTTCAGTGAAGAATTTTTTCCTAAAATCAAATCTAAACCTCCCCTGGTGCAACTTGAGGCCATTTCCTCTTGTCCTATCGCCTGTGACTTGGGAAAAGAGACCGACCCCCACCTCTCTACACCCTCCTTTCAGGTAGTTGTAGAGAGTGATAAGGTCTCCCTTTAGCCTCCTTTTCTCTGGGCTGAACAACCCCAGCTCCCTCAGCCTCTCCTCATAAGACTCATTCTCCAGACCCTTCATCATCTTTGTTGCCCTTCTCTGGACTCGCTCCAGCACCTCAATGTCTTTTTTGGGGTAAGGGGCCCAAAACTGGACACAGTACTCGAGGTGGGTCCTCACCAGTGCCGAGTACAAGGGGACGATCACCTCCCCAGTCTCACTCACCACACTGTTCCTAATACAGGCCAGGATGCTGTTGGCCTTCTTGGCCACCTGGGCACACTGCTGGCTCATGTTCAGCCGACAGTCGACCAACACCCCCAGGTCCTTTTCTGCCAGGCAGCTCTCCAGCCACTCTGCCCCAAGCCTGTAGCGCTGCCTGGGGTTGTTGTGACCCAAGTGCATGACCCAGCACTTGGCCTTGTTGAACCTCATCCCACTGGCCTCGGCCCAGCGATCCAGCCTGTCCAGATCCCTCTGCAAAGCCTCTCTACCCTCCAGCAGGTCAACGCTTCCACCCAACTTAGTGTCATCTGCAAATTTACTGACGATGCACCCGATCACCTCATCCAGATCATCGATAAAGATGTTAAAGAGAACCGGCCCCAATAGCAAACCCTGGGGAACACCACTCATGACTGGCCGCCAACTGGATTTAACTCCATTCACCACCACTCTCTGGGCCCAGCCCTCCAGCCGGTTTTTAACCCAGAGAAGAGTACTCCCGTCCAAACCATGGGCAGCCAGTTTCTCCAGGAGGATACTGTGGGAGATCAAAAGCCTTACCAAAGTCCAGGTAAACAACACCCACAGCCTTTCCCTTACCCACCAAGTGGGTCGCTTGTCATAGAAGGACATCAGGTTTCTCAAGCAGGACCTGCCTTTCATGAACCCGTGCTGGTTGGGCCTGATCACGTGGGTGTCCTTCATATGCCGCATAATAGCATTCTGTTCCATGACCTTCGCAGGCACCGAGGTCAGGCTGACAGGCCTGTAGTTCCCAGATCATCGATAAAGATGTTAAAGAGAACCGGCCCCAATAGCAAACCCTGGGGAACACCACTCATGACTGGCCGCCAACTGGATTTAACTCCATTCACCACCACTCTCTGGGCCCAGCCCTCCAGCCGGTTTTTAACCCAGAGAAGAGTACTCCCGTCCAAACCATGGGCAGCCAGTTTCTCCAGGAGGATACTGTGGGAGATCAAAAGCCTTACCAAAGTCCAGGTAAACAACACCCACAGCCTTTCCCTTACCCACCAAGTGGGTCGCTTGTCATAGAAGGACATCAGGTTTCTCAAGCAGGACCTGCCTTTCATGAACCCGTGCTGGTTGGGCCTGATCACGTGGGTGTCCTTCATATGCCGCATAATAGCATTCTGTTCCATGACCTTCGCAGGCACCGAGGTCAGGCTGACAGGCCTGTAGTTCCCCAGATCATCCTTCCAACCCTTCTTGTGGATGGGCATCACATTTGCTAGACGCCAGTCAGCTGGGACCTCCCCAGTTTGCCAGGACTGCTGGTAAATGATGGAAAGTGGCTCAGTGAGCACTTCTGTCAGCTCCCTCAGTACCCTCGGGTTGATCCCTTCTGGCCCCATAGGCTTGTTTATATCCAGGCCTCCAACCACCACATCCCTGACAAGTCCCTCACTATTTACAAGCAACAGATCCAGCAGGGCTCCTTCCCTAGTCGGCTCCCTCACCAGCTGTGTCAGGAAGTTATCCCAGACACACTCCAGGAACCTCCTACACTCTTCCCTCTCAGCTGTATTGTGTTCCCAATTAGTCTTATAAAACATTCTGGTTTTCATACTTCATTCAAGTAGATACATTAACATTTGTAGAGAAATTTTTTGTTATATCTTTCACTGAATTTCACTGAATTTCACTGAATTTCTAGAGTTGGAAGGGACCATAGAGATCATCTAGTCCAACTCCCCTGCTGAAGCAGGATTGCCTAGAGCTAGAGCATGTTACTCAGGACTGCATCCAGGCGGGTTTTGAAAATCTCCAAAGAAGGGGACTCCACAACCTCCCTGGGCAGCCTGTTCCAGGGTTCCGTCACCCTCACCGTGAAGAAGTTTCTCCTCATATTTGAGTGGAACCTCTTATGTTCCAAAGTCCCTCACTATTTACAAGCAACAGATCCAGCAGGGCTCCTTCCCTAGTCGGCTCCCTCACCAGCTGTGTCAGGAAGTTATCCCAGACACACTCCAGGAACCTCCTACACTCTTCCCTCTCAGCTGTATTGTGTTCCCAATTAGTCTTATAAAACATTCTGGTTTTCATACTTCATTCAAGTAGATACATTAACATTTGTAGAGAAATTTTTTGTTATATCTTTTTTTGCCTTCATCCATTTGGCAAGCTCAGCTCATGGTTCTTTGATTTAGGTAATTCTCCTATGCAAACCTTTGTGGTGATCCTGAAGTGTGACTAGATTAAAGCTCAAGTTCACATGTATATGTTGAGTCTTGGAAGTCACCCTGAATTTCTGAATTTATTCCAGTCTCACTCAAATAAAAATCTGGCTTGTGATTTTCAAATAGCAGAGCACCTGGTTCTTTCTTTTGTGTAAGGACATGGGAAAAGTCTGACAGCTCCAGGTGGGTCAAAGTACAAGTAAGTGTGTATTTGACTACAAATTGATAAAGTTCTTTTTCTTAAGTATGCATTGTCTAAGATGTTGTACTGTTTACAATTCCAGGAAGCACAGCGGTCTCTTAATGATGCAAAAGTAACCAAAGCTATTTGAAAAAGTTTTAACTGACTGTTAATGCAATGTAGATAACAGGAGAGCTTGCCTTAGTGTGCTGAGAGAACTGAGCAACCATTGATTTCTAATGTACCACCTGTAGAATCAGAAGGTGTCTTGGAAGTGACCACTGTAATCTGAGGTGTCGTGATGTGACTGCTGAAGTTATGGCTGATACCACTGTCTGGTTTGGCAGGCCAGGTAATGGTGGCAATAGTGGTATAAGTGGGCTGAGTGGTAGTGGTGGATTAAGGGATACTGGTGGATCAAGTGGTTGTTGCAGGGGGTGATTCCTGCAAGTGATTCCTGTAAATTGATGCAGCCATTCTTTTTCTTCTTTCACAGGTATAAACAAAGACATCTTCTTGCATGGGATATTACATTTATCATACCCAAACAGGATGACAAAGCAACAATTGTAATACTCTGTAACATGGATATTCAGTCTGAGATACCAGCTCTTCACTTGTATATTAACTGCAGAAAGACTTAAGTTGTAGCTTGTAGGACTGAAGGCATAGAGTGTAAGGAAAAGTTGTAATGAAAAAACCCAAACAAAATTCTGGTCAATGTTATTAGTTGCATATCTTTGGATAAGACTAGAAAATTTCATAGACTTATTGCTACCTTGCACTGTAATGAATGAGATAAAATTCTGAAACATAGGGAACACTTTACCAGGAAACATCTAAGCTTTCTGACAAGAACGTGTTTTATTTTTGCAAACCCTCCCCCTTCAAATCTCCAAGAATAATTCCTCTATCATTAATTTATTTTTCAATGTAACATTGATTTTACTTAGGTTGCATATATATTAAGACTGTCATATAAAGAGAATTCTGTGATCAGCCAGTCAAAATGGAATCATAATAGGGATAGGAAAAGGAATGGGAATGGCTAAACCTATCTGGTTATGTTTCTTAGTAAAAATGTTTAGGAAAGGATTTCAACACATGAAGTTAAGTGGGTGCTTAACTTTTTCCTAACCTGGCAACTAAGCTCTGCGAGTGTCTGAAAGGCTACTATTTTCTGACACTCATATGGGCAAAAAATGAATTAACATCGCTTTTTTTGTGTGTTCATTTATGAGAAGAACTAAGTAATTTCCCTTTGAATGTATATTAAACCACAGATTTAAAACATCTTCCAATATCTTCCCACATGGTGAAAGTTCAACTAGGGTAATGCTATGTTAAAGGTGCAGCTTACATAATTTACTCATTAGTGGACTGTCTTGCCAAGATAAAAACAGAGAGTGGAATGCTGTTTCACAGGTCTGGTTGACACCTAACCTCTTCAACTTTTATTCTACTTTTACAAAATATTTTCCTCTCTCTCCTTCTCTCTTCTCACTTAAAGAAAGTGCTTAGGAACTGTTCAGAATAAAAATACCAAGACCTAAACTCCATAAATGCATAGTGCTTAGAGCATAGTGGCTCACCCTAGGAAAGGACAGCCAGTCTGTCCCTGAGAGGGCAGGATTCCCGATATCCCATACCAGAGCGGGGCAGGGATCCCGTGCTGAGGGTAGGAACTGGATGGGGGACACAATTTACTCTGGATTATCAGAATGCCATTGAATGCCATCAAAACCCACATAATGGGCAACCAGGGGATCAGGCCTAGTCAGCATGGGTTTATGAAAGGCAGGTCCTGCCAGACGAACTTGATCTCCTTCTATGACAAGATAACCAGATTATTGGACGAGGGAAAGGCTGTTGATATTGTATACCTGGATTTTCAAAAAGCATTTGACACTGTCCCCCATACAAATCTGCTGGAAAAACTGGCTTCACACGGCCTGGACGAGCATACGATCTGTTGGATCAAGCACTGGCTGACTGGAAGGTCCCAAAGAGTGGTGCTCAATGGATTCAAATCCAGCTGGCGGCCGGTCACTAGTGGTGTGCCCCAGGACTCAGTGCTAGGACCATTTCTACTTAACGTCTTTATTGATGATCTCGATAAGGACATAGGGTGTATCATCAGCAAGTTCACAGATGATACCAAGTTAAGCAGGAGTGTTGACTCCCAGGAGGATAGGGAAGCCCTACAGAGGGACCTAGATAGATTGGATCACTGGGCCAAGATCAACGGCATGAGTTTCAACAAGGGCAAGTGCCAGGTCCTGCACTTGGGCCACAACAACCCCATGCAGCGCTACAGGCTGGGGGAAGTGTGGCTGGAAAGCTGCCTGGAGGAAAGAGACCTGGGGGTTCTAATTGACAAACGGCTGAATATGAGCCGGCAGTGTGCCCAGGTGGCCAAGAAAGCCAATGGCATTCTGGCTCGTATCAAGAATAGTGTGACCAGCAGAAGTAGGGAGGTGATTGTGCCCCTGTACTCGGCACTGGTGAGGCCACACCTCGAGTATTGTGTCCAGTTTTGGGCACCTCAATACAAGAGAGATATCGAGGTGCTGGAGCGAGTGCAGAGGAGGGCAACGAAACTAGTGAAGGGCCTAGAAGACAAATCATACGAAGAGCGGCTGAAGGAGCTGGGGCTGTTCAGTATGAGGAAGAGGAGGCTGAGGGGAGACCTCATCACTCTCTACAACTACTTGAAAGGACACTGTAGAGAGGTTGGTGCTGGTCTCTTCTCACAGGTAATTAACAATAGAACGAGAGGGAACGGCTTCAAGCTCCAACAGGGTAGGTTTAGATTGAACATTAGGAAGGAATTCTTCACAGAGAGAGTGGTTGGGCATTGGAACAGGCTGCCCAGGGAGGTGGTTGAGTCACCGTCCCTGGCTGTGTTTAAGGGACGTTTAGATGCGGTACTGAGGGATATGGTGTAGGGGAGGACTTTGTAGAGTAGGGTAGATGGTTGGACTCGATGATCCCAAGGGTCTCTTCCAACCTCAATGATTCTATGATTCTATGATTCTATGATTCTATCAGGTCCCAGGCCTACAGCACCAGCCAGAATAACTATCCTGAGTGCTGTGCCCAGGCTGGCAGAAATGCAGCCAAGTGCATCCACCTGATCTGCACCAAATTTGTATTGCCTGGAGTTTCTAGCTGGAAAATGAAGTCTTCCCAAACCTTGGGAGCTATAATTCCTAATTAATGTGGAAAACTTTTAGATAGGGTTGTACCCCAGCCTGAATAGAGGGAACTCTAGGCGATTTGCTGGGTCTTTTCAAATACTATTTTCATAATTATCAGGGTGAACAATTAAAAAAAAAATAAATCAAAACTATTCTGTTTAGTCCAAAGAGCAGAAGATGCCTATTTGCAGGCTGTGGTTTTACAGAGGTGGGAAACACTATTCCGTGGAACCTCTGGAAGAATATGATCCTCTTGAGAGAAAGAACTCTGAGGATTTAAGAGCAATTTCCTTCATTTCAGGGACGAGTCTTTGGAAAAAAAAAAATAATCATGCTATCAACATGTGCTAACTAGATGTAAATTTTGATGGTCCTTGAGCTTTATTATGTCTATTTTTCTGAGACACAGCTCATGGTTTGAAGCTGTAATTTCCAGTTTTACCATGGGCTCTTTCAATATCTGCACTGGTGTCCAGTGCTGGAAGACTAAAGGTTTGAGGGAGCTGTGTTTGAACTGGCTGCAAAACCAGTGTCCTTTGAAATTTTACTAGTTATTACTGAAATTAGCACCCACCTCAGTTTACGTAGGCCTCAGGGGCACTATGTTTGCCAAAACCCCTGGGTTTTTTCGCCTGGGTACAGTTCCAAGCAGAGAATCACATCTCAGATGAATGGGAAAGGAGGATGGTGTGTGAGACCAGAATTAGTGATGCATAAAAAACTTGTATGACCTCGTGTTAATCACCCCCCTCATTTCTAAGCTCTAGTGATTTTCAACAACAATCAAGTACCTAAATTCCCTTCTTGATCTTTTATCTTAAATAAAAGTCTCCATATATTGACATTCACATCCTTCCTCATGTAGGTGCTTTTTTGTAGTTAATACTTTATACCTTTTTTTTGGGGGGGGGGGATGTAGAAGCACATTCTGCTTCATATTTCCCTCTTGGTAGACAGCAGACCCACCACTGCACCCGAAGGTATGTCAGTGTAACCGTAAAGTATGGTTTTGCATTGAGCAGCTTACTATGATTTTTCTCAGATTAATCTTTTTATGGTTGATTTTAGAGTTTCAGAATTCTGAAATTTTAAAATTGTAATTTTGTTTGTCTGCAAATCCTTTTTTTTCTACAGATACAGAATGGGAAGGAATCTCTTGACCATTAATCATGGCTAATGCCCTGTTGCCAGCTAGTTATCTTCTTGTTTCTGCTACTCCTCTGGAAAATCTGATGGTCCTAATAAGGACAGCTGTATTGCAAATATTGGTAAGGAACCGTCTTCTCATTTTTAGCCTAAATCTAATAATATTTCATATATGCATGTTTGTTCTTGTGCTAACATTGTCTTTTATTTTAAAGAAGTTTCTTTCTTTTTCTAGGTTTTGTGCTCTGCATTTTTGACAGTGGTCCTATCTCATCTCTGTCCTTTGCTGGACTAACAAGCCAAGCTCCCATGGTCTCCTATAGATCTTTCTGCACCTCTCAGCATATTTCTCTTGAGCAGGAGTAACCACCACATTTCAGAAGAATTCCCCCCAGCACTTTGTATGGTCTAACACATCTCTGTCTTGATTCCAGCTGATGCATCCTAAGGATTGCATTTGCCCTTTGAGCAGCTATTTTGCCTTTTCAGCTCATGGCCATCCTGGGAACAGCAAGTATTTCTCTGCCTTAGTTCCTAATCAGTCCCAAACGATGAGCTTATGCTACAAATCTTTGTTGCTAGTTTCCTGATAAATGACATTGTGTTCTGTAGTGGTAAATTTAATCTCAGTCCTATCATTCAGGTTCCCAAGGCTGCACAGTTCTTCCAAATAGTTTTCAAACATTCTTAATCGGCTTTTAACTAGGAAAAATAAGAAGAAAATAATGAAGCAGCAGAGAAAAACTACTGTACATATTGTTTTATTGTTTCAGTTGTTTGTCCCAGTTTTGTCTTTAATTTGACCTCTGCTTCCTTCTCTATTTTTCGAAGAGAAAAGCGGTTATGTTGGAGAGAATTGTAGGATGATGAAAAATTAGAAATGTTAAATGTGCAATTGTTGAATTAAAAAAAAATAGGTTTTAAAAGTAAAGCAGGAGCTTTTATTTAAGAAATTCTATTTGAAAAAAATTTATATTGATGTTTTCCCAGAAAAAGGTTAATCAAGGAAAAATCACTCTATTATTATAAGAATGTATTACATTAAACAAAACAAATTTCTTTAGAGACTGTCATTCTTGCATGTAGTATGGACAAAGAAGTAAGAAAAAAGACCCCCTCAACACTGTGGAGAAAATCATAATCGACAATGAAGGACCTCTAGTGGCATAAATACTTCAAATTAAAAAAATCCAAAAGTTGTGCCTGCTCATTATTTTTCAATGAATCACTTTGCAATTTCAGATTTCAAGTTAAGTTTTCGTGGGGCGTACAATGGGACTGCACTTTAAGTTGCCTGAAACTTAAAGCAGATGCTGTCAACTTAAAAATTATGTTCTGCGTTTTTCCTTGTCACCATTGTTATCTACTTTTATCGTCTACTTAAGCTTATGATTTTCTGAGCAGGAGAACAGCCTGATAGCAAGCACTGAAATCAAACCGATTAACAAAAACTAGGTGAAAGCAGATGAAGATACGAGAGCTATGTTTGTATCTTGTTTGTTATGGCTGTGCTTAATTCTTTTATTTGTTTTCAGTTAAAAAGACTTTTTTTAAAAAAAAAAAAGCAAAAAAGTGCTATTCTGTTACTTTTGTGTTATCCTTCAAGGCCAGGCTGGATGGGGCTTTGAGCAACGTGGTCTAGTGGGAGGTGTCCCTGCCCTTGGCAGGGGACTTGGAACTCGATGATCTTTAAGGTCCCTTCCAACCCAAACCATTCTATGATTCTATGATTCAATCATTCTAGAAGGTAAACAACTATAAGAAATATTTAGATTCTTAGTTCCTTTCAATCACACTTCGACATAGTTTGAAATTTAGATACAAATTTTGAATACAAAGAATTAATTTTAAAAGAATTTTATGGATGTATTGCTAATAGTTCGTTGTCAACGATTTTGTAAGTTAAACAGATACAGTAACCAGTGAAATTGGTTACTTTTGTAGAGCACTGGGAACAGAGTTTTCCTGCCTGGAGGAGGATGGACATGCTGCCCAGTTTCCGCCCGTGAGACTCACAGACCCACAGACCCACACCATGGGCACGCTGGGGGTGAATCCCAAACTGTAGAAGAAGCAGGAGCCTGGAGCAGAAGTAGCTGAATACAAAGTCGTGTTTAGACCTCTTGGATATCTCTGCATTCATGGCCTTGTTGTACACAAGCCATAAAAATTTGCTAAGATAGCAAAGTTTATCATACTCTGAAATGAACTTAGCCCCCAAAATCTAACAAAGGGCACTTTAAAAAATTATTGCTGTTGGGTTTTTTTTTTGTAACCTTTGAATTATTTATTATTTTTTTTTAAGAAATGTTTAAATTACCTGTTTAAACTCTTATTACTCTGTTTCTTATTTTTGCAGCCCACGGACACCCCTCTGGGACTGCAATCCTCCTGCAGCTGAGCAGCTCCGGTGTAAAGCCCCAGCCTGGCAGAGGCTTCCTGGGGTGAGGCTGCTGCAGCCTACCCGGAGCAAGGAATTCCGAGAGCTGAGCTGAAATGGAGACAAAACCCACCAAAGACACAGTTCTCCATCTTTGGAGAATCGGCAGCAGATCGCAGGCATAGGATAAATAAAATTAAAGGTGAAGATGGTAGTACCAGAGTTGTGGAGCACAGATATGATGAAGTGCATAGGGTTTGATAGTTCTGCTCCTTTTCTTTTTAATCTTGTTTTTATTCTAGGTTATGGAAGTTTGCGACCAGCATGACCTGACTATCACAACACTGAATCTAATCTTGACAGACTGATTTCCAGTGGGAGTCACAGCAGGATTTTTACTGGATTAGGAATTCAAAATAAAAAATTCCATAAACTATTCTTGTCATATAAGTAAAGGAAAAAATACATAAAATCTCAATATAAGATAGAAATAGGTGTGTATATATATAAATATAGAAGTATATTTATGAATGCTGTTTTAAGACATATAGTTTTACAGCTTTTCTTTCATATTGACCTATAGCTTTAATATTACATGATCACAGGGTCAAAGAGGGGATTTGAGGACCAGTCCTCTCCCAGGTAGCCAGTATCTTAGTGGTTAGGGCCTGGCCCTTGGGAAGCGGGAGACTAAAATCCACCTTTCTGCTGAAAAGGGACTGGCAGGCACATGAGGTTATAAAGATGACCTGAAAATGACAGGGTGGTGCCTCTTTTACACTCCTACACCAAATCCTGCAAGGGTGAATTTGGGTAATTGCGAAGGGAGATAAACACAGCTCAAATGAGGCAACTGCGATGGGGAAAAACATGTCTGAAAAAAACCCCATTGTGGTGTTGAGGGGAGAAAGATCAAACCCTGGTGCTGCGTGGGGAGCAGGTGAGGGCAGAGAGAAGCAGTGTGCTGTGGCAGAGAGGATGCTGGCACTGCCAGGACAGGACAGACACCTGCACCAAGGAGGACAGGAGGTTGCTCTTGCTGGAGGCACCTCTGGGGTTTGATTCCATCACCCGTGACACATCATTAAAAGTGATAGTCATTAAAAAAAAAACATGAGCGTATGCGAAGTGCCACCAGGTTCTCCAGGTGAGGTTGACTGAGATGTGGGTGAAGAAAAGCAGGACAAGCTAAATCCTGGGAGTCGTCAGCAGAGAGGTGGGAGGCGAAGCCTCAGAGACAGAGGAGCTCAGTGCTGCACACAGAGCTGGGAGAAGTTAAAAATTAAGGGTTTAGAGTAACTTTGACTCATGTAACTGGAAGAAAGACGAGACTCAACCTGCCTGCGTACCAGGCCAGCTGCGGCCAGGGGGGACGAAGTGGCCTTGCCGGCACCGGGCCGCCAGGCTGGGGCTGCTGCCGGGAGCCCCGCGGGCTGCGGAGAGCGGGTCAGGGAACTTCTCACCGGGGGTGCTGCTCCTCCGCCCCGCGGGGGGAAGGACACCTACGGAGCGGGGCCGGGGCAGGAACCCGCGGAGCACCCCGGGGCGGGCAGCGGAGCTCCGTCCCCCCGCCCCGAGCGGAGCCATGCCCCTCCCGGGGGCGGCCCCTCGGCGGGCACAAAGCCGCGCTCGGCCGCCGCCGAGCTCCGTTCCGCCGTGCCGCTGCTCCTCCCTCCCTCCCGCCCTCCCTCTCGGCGGGCGCAGGGCCGGGGCAGCGCGGCGGCATGGAGGCGGCCGGGGACCCGCCGCCCGCTGCTGCTGCCGCCCACCCCGGGGCCGCCGAGGAGCCGTACGGGGCCGCCGCCACCGCCGCCCCTGTCCCTCGTCGCCGGCTGCTGGCGCTGCTCGGGGCCAAGCTCTGCACCTGGTGAGTCCCGGCCGCCCCATCCCCCGGCCTCCACGTGGAGACGGGCGGCGCCGGCCTCCCCGCACGCCGGGGCCCGGGAGGGAAGGAGGGAAGGGGGGAGACAATCCGGGCCCAGGCAGAGGTGAGACCGGCGACCGGGAGGGGTTCGGCTTTTGCCGGTGGAGGGGCTGCCTGGAGAGGATGTTCTGACACCGGGGCCGCTGCGGGAGCTGCAGCCTGGGACTGCCGCCGGGCGGGAGCGCCCAGAGTCGCTTCGGCAGAACGCAGCGTAGAACCAGGCAGGGATGTCTTTGGTTTTGTTAAACTGAGGATGTAACTAGTCTGGAGAAGAGAAGGCTCAGGGGAAACCTCATAGCATCCCTCCAGTGCCTCAGGTGGGCCTAGAGCAAAGATGGGGAGGGAGCCTTTACCGGGGAGTGTAGTGACAGGAGGAGGGAGAATGGGCTCGGACTGAAAGAGGGAGGTTTAGATTAGATAC
The DNA here is from genome assembly GCF_001431845.1 of Calidris pugnax. NCBI lineage: Eukaryota > Metazoa > Chordata > Aves > Charadriiformes > Scolopacidae > Calidris > Calidris pugnax. The sequence continues at coordinate 28,695,827 of NW_015094510.1, forward strand.
TGTGAGGGTGGTGGGACACTGGAACAGGTTGCCCAGAGAAGCTGTGGATGCCCCATCCCTGGAGGGGCTGGCTGGCTGGGGCTTTGAGCAACCTGGTCTAGTGGGAGGTGTCCCTGCCCATGGCAGGGGGGTTGGAACTTGATGATCTCTAAGGTCCCTTCCAATCCAAACCATTCTATGATATGTGCACATGCACTCGATTTTTTTTAGTAATTCGGACTTAATATCTTTTTTGTTTTCCTATTTTGTCTATTTTTTATTTCTCTGTAGTTTGATCTGTTCTGTACTCTTTTATCAACACTGCTGTGAAGAACAGGTCGTGGGGGGCAGAGAAGATAATAGAATGAAATAGCTGAGATAAGGTATGCAGTCCAGGAAGAGCAATATCCCCTTTCCCTCCTTCCCTGAATCAGCTTAGGACAGAGCCTGTTCACATGTGTCACTTAAAATGTGAGCACTGCTTAAACATGGAAAACCTGATGAACATCTGCCAAGTTGTGCAGGTATCACACGTGTCCCAAAGCTGCCCTGAGTGGCAGCAGACTTCCAGCCTGCAAGATCAAACCGCTTACAGCTTCAGTTTCCATCTGGGGAAAGAGTAAATCCCTGTTTAAAAGGCCTGGTTTTTTGGGCTCTAGATTTGGTCTGGAGTAACTATTGTATCAGATACCCTTGGCTGACAAATCGGAGGTGCTGGCTCTCCTGCCAGCCCAGACGTTCATGAGCTGGAGTCTCAACTGGGCTGTGTGGAGGTGTGTGTGCTGGCCAAGCACAGACCTATTCCAGAGCCCAAAACCTGCCTTTCTTTTTTAGTTCTATGTTTTTCTCTTTTCATTTCTCCTGCCTGTCAGGAATACCCAAAGGACAATATAGAACCTTGTTGAGCTGCTCAGTAACCTCACCTGTGCTAGTAATTTTACCAAATTGTTGCCAGAGGGTTACACTAAGTGAGTCTATTGATGGAACTTGAAAGAAAATAAAGAGCTCTCACTGACTTTTACAAAGTCTTGTCTGAGATTCTGAATTGATTTTTTTTTTTTCTTTCTTTTTTTTTTTCTCCCAGGGGCCTGAAGGCTCAGCCTCTTCAGCTTTCTCAGAGGCCTTTCTGAGTCATAGGGAGGTTTAACACTTGCATGTAATAAACTAGGGTTTTTTTTTTTTTTTTGAGTAAAATCAGTAGAAAGTATGCTTCGTGGGTTTTGACACAAAATGAGTTTTTTTTCTGTTTTTTACCTTTAACAAACTAATTTGACCTTAGTTTCAAAGCAGAACATTGAAACACTAATTTCTGAAAATGTTAGTTCATAAAAATAATATTTTCCTGTTCTGAGCTATCTGCTAGTCACGTTGGAATATTGTTTTGGTCTGAACATGCATTTTCCTTTAACCAGTTGGGTCAAAATATAAGATTATTCAAATGAAATGGTCCCTTCCCTCCTGCTCCTCCCCCTCCACTCAGGAAGGGTTCAGTAGTTAAAGCTCAAGTGCAAATAAACTGTCTGTCTGAAGAGTGTTGTCAGGTTTTGCCTGTTAGTGTTTAACTGGTGGCATAAATAAATTTAGTATTTGAAAAGTTTTATTTATTTTCATGAAAGAATAACAAAATATAGGATTTATTAGAATAATAGCCAATAAAATTGTTAACTGTGGACTTGCTAGATTTTCTTTGACATCCTCAGATATAGTCTCTCATTGTATTTTAATATCTTGGGCTATTTTTCTTCTGCATTTCCATCTAGAGCTGTGCATTGTTCGGCATTAGCTTTAGACCAGTTTGCAGCAAACTTTCATGTTGAAAAACATCCCCAAATGACTCCTAGTTTTGCTCATAGCCATGGATATAGCTAGCTAAGATATGGTGGCTGAAGGGAGAGAAGGAGTAATTACTTAGTAGCCAACTACCAAGCAGTAAAGAACAACAACAAAAAACCCACCCAAACTATAAAACTAAAAGGCCATTTCAGACCACTTACCTTGCGTCATCCAAGAGTCCAAAGTGATTTAGCCCTTACCAATGCATTAAAAAAAAAAAAGAGCAGAGAGGATTAAGTTCTGGCACAGAAAAGTTAATAATTAATATAATTCAAGAAATGATGATAAATTATTAATAAGAAAATAACGTTCATCGATACTCATGTCAATACCGGAATGAATGGAAACTGATGTCTTCTAAGCATTTTTCTTATAAGAAACTGTCTTGCAAAATGAAACCAATAGGATTTAAAGTTTGCTCTCAAGTTTGACGGAGGGTAAAAGAGTTTTTTTAGTTTGCAATGGGAATTTACTGGGCACTGAAATACCAGGGCTCCGGAGCCCACATTTAATGAGAGTCATCTTACCCTGTTCCAAGCGCTGTCTTTCTGCCTTGAGCCCAGTGCGTCGTGCTGGGAACACGGTGTCACCTCCGCAATTTGAAGAAATTCACTTTGACACCTTGGCAAATGGTGTGAGGGGAAACCATTGGTGTGTCCTGCTGAGGCTGCACCTGGGGCTGGGGGTTGTCATGGCAAGAGGCTGTTATTTTGTACACAGCCGAGAAAGTTGCCAGAAACATTGTGTTTGGGGATTCACAAAGGACATTTTTGAGGGCAGCTTTCCACTGTGGGTGAATAGTGTCTTTTTTGGTTCTTTTGATCTTAACATTTTTAATCTCTTCAGTAGAAAGAAAGAAAAAAAAAAAACAAACCCTGAATTAAAATACAGAAAAATAAAGAAGAGAGAAAAAGTGAGATAAAAAGAGAGATAAAGTGAGAGAAAGGAAGCCTGCCTGCCTTGCCAGATACCTTCAGTTCTGTAGAAGTAAATGCTGTAGGACTGCTGAGATATACATTAACTACATAGCTGTGATTGCTGGTGCAGAAACCACTAAGCAAACAGTTCTTTAGATTGTGGACTTCTGTCTCTTCCCATATGCAAAAATGCAAGGAGATAATTCCCTAGATGCTTTAAACTGGAGAAACTTAGTAAAGCTGAGGATCAGCTCAGTGGAGTTATTCTACTGCAAGAGAGCAATCGGGTCCTTCTTGTTTTTAATAAGTGGTGGTTGAAGCTGATCGATCATTAGCAAATTTGAATGGCAACAGATATTCCCCCTTTCACCCTTCTGTTGGAAGATGGTCACTTCTCAGTTTGCTGATGCAGTAGAGCCCAGGACTGTGCCATAGAGAGGGTGCTGCAGTTCAGAAGCAGCAAAGCTACCCCTTGCATGTCACACCCTGGGGGGAAAATGTTTAAATCTCACCCCACAGAAGTCTGTGTTAAACCAGCTGGATGCTTGTGGAGTAGTATTGCCTATGCTTCTGTCCATCTCTGTGGTGCCACATAGGAGATGGGTGGAGGGCAGTTACCATCCAGGAGAGCAGGACTTCTGCCAGCCAAGGCAGCTTTAACCTCTCCTGGTAATGTATTGACGAGCACAATCCGTTTTGTGGAGTACACAGGCTTCACAGCTTTGCTCCAGATAAATTGCAGTGGTTCTGCCCAGTCTGCAGAGGTTTGAGTCCCACCTCCACACCCTTGTCCCAGCTAGTCCAAGCGCAGGGTGAGTTCACCAGAAGCTCTGTGCCTCCTGCACTGAGGGTAAAGGAGAAATATATTCTGCAAGTTTGGAGCAAGAAACTATTTATTTGAGTAATAAAATGTATATATGTACTTTTTGGATGCTTGAAACCATGTATTTTTTTTTATGTGCCATTCACCGCATTATTTCTTCCTTGAAATTTCAATGAGTCATAGAATCATAGAATCATTCAGGTTGGAAGAGACCCTTGGGATCATCAAGTCCAGCCATCTACCCTACTCTACAAAGTCCTCCCCTACACCATATCCCTCAGTACCCCATCTAAACGTCCCTTAAACACATCCAGGGATGGTGACCCAGCCACCTCCCTGGGCAGCCTATTCCAATGCTCGACCACTCTCTCTGTAAAATTCCTTCCTAATGTTCAGTCTAAACCTACCCTGTTGGAGCTTGAAGCCGTTCCCTCTTGTTCTGTCGTTAATTACCTGTGAGAAGAGACCAGCACCAACTTCTCTACAGTGTCCTTTCAAGTAGTTGTAGAGAGTGATGAGGTCTCCCCTCAGCCTCCTCTTCCTCATACTAAACAGTCCCAGCTCCTTCAACCGCTCCTCATATGGTTTGTTTTTCAGGCCCTTCACCAGCTTCGTTGCCCTCCTCTGTACTGCTCCAGCACCTCAATATCTCTCTTGTATTGAGGTGCCCAGAACTGGACACAACACTCCAGGTGTGGCCTCACCAGTGCCGAGTACAGGGGCACAATCACCTCCCTACTTCTGCTGGTCACACTATTTTTGATACAAGCCAGAATGCCATTGGCTTTCTTGGCCACCTGGGCACACTGCCGGCTCATATTCAGCCGCTTGTCAATTAGAACCCCCAGGTCTCTTTCCTCCAGGCAGCTTTCCAGCCACACTTCCCCCAGCCTGTAGCGCTGCATGGGGTTGTTGTGGCCCAAGTGCAGGACCTGGCACTTGCCCTTGTTGAAACTCATGCCATTGATATTGGCCCAATAATCCAATCTCTCTAGGTCTCTCTGTAGGGCTTCCCTATCCTCCTGGGAATCAACACCCCTGCTTAACTTGGTGTCATCTGTGAACTTGCTGATGATACACCCTATGTCCTTACTGAGATTGTCAATAAAGACGTTAAATAGAAATGGTCCTAACACTGAGCCCTGAGGCACACCACTTGTGACCGGCCGCCAGCTGGATTTAAATCCATTGAGCACCACTCTTTGGGACCTTCCAGTCAGCCAGTGCTTGATCCAGCGGATCATAGGCTCGTCCAGGCCGTGTGAAGCCAGTTTTTCCACCAGATTTGTAGGGGGGGCAGTATCGAATGCTTTTCAAAAATCCAGGTATACAATATCAACAGCCTTTCCCTCATCCAATAATCTGGTTATCTTGTCATAGAAGGAGATCAGGTTTGTCTGGCAGGACCTGCCTTTCATAAACCCATGCTGACTAGGCCTGATCCCCTGGTTGCCCATCATGTGGGTTTTGATGGCATTTAAGATGACCTGCTCCATGACCTTCCCTGGTATCGAGATTAGACTGACAGGTCTATAGTTTCCTGGGATCCTCCTTTTTGCCTTTCTTGTAGATGGGTGTTACATTTGCCACCCTCCAGTCCATTGGGACCTCCCCAGTCAGCCATGACTTCCTGTAAATGATGGAAAGCGGTTTGGCGAGCACATCTGCCAACTCTTTCAGCACTCTTGGGTGTAGCCCATCCGGTCCCATAGACTTGTGTGAATCCAAGCGGCTTAGCAGGTCACTCATTTCTTCCTCTTTGATAGTGATGCTCTCATTCTGCTTCCCCTCCCTGTCTCCTAACTTATGAGGCTGGGTGTCCAGGGAACAGCTAGTTCCACTGCTAAAGACCGATGCGAAGTAGGCGTTGAGCACCTCAGCCTTTTCCTCAGCCTTTGTGACTAAGTTTCCCTCTGCATCCAATAAAGGAGGGAGATTTTCCCTAATCCTCCGTTTGTTGTTAATGAATTTATAGAAACATTTTTTATTATCCTTAACAGCTGCAGCTAGATTGAGCTCTAGCTGCACTTTGGCTCTCCTTATTTGCTCCCTACATAGCTTTGCTGCATATTTATAGTCTTCATGAGAGGCTTGCCCCCTCTTTTAAAGGTTGTAGACTCTCTTTTTGTTTTTGAGATCCAGCAAGAGATCCCTGTTTAGCCAGGCTGGCCTCCTACCCCGCCCTGTCTTTTGCCATCTTGCATCCTGCAAAGCAGCCAGAGGTCACAGGGCTGGCAAAGGGCGAGCTGGAACCATCGTCTGTCTCTGCTTGAAAGAAGAGGTAGTCTCATTCCAGAAATTTAAGCTAACCTATGTTACATTCTTCTTAATGGCACCTAGTTAAATTCATTGTTTAGATGAACTTAAAAAGGCATTTCTGCATCAGTCAGAATGATTAGCCAGAATGTGTCATTATCATTGCTGATTTGTTCACCAAATCCTGCAATCAGATCTTTCACCAGAATAAAAAAAAATCCATATAGCAGAAGTGAGGTAGCTTCAAAGGTGGGTTTTTTCCTACTTTTTTTTTTTAAATCCAAATACATAGATATATATAAAATACACATAGATATACATACATGATATGAAATACGTATATATATATTTTATAGTACTGTTTACAGTTAACACTGTGCTACAAAGTAGCCATGATAAATTTCTAGCTGAAACATAGTCTCTGTTGCTTCAACATTCAAAATGCTAGAAATAAGAGTGTTCATTCTTTCACACACCAGAAGGAGTTATAACTTCTAAGAGCTATCTTACAAGACTGTCACATGGTAGTTGAATACTCACACTGTGGCTGGGACGTGCAAAGCGTGGGGTTTGAATCTCTTGGAAGTGCAGCATGGCTGGGCCTTGCAGAGATCTGCTGTCTCATCAAAATGGACTTGGAGAGAAAAATGTGCCTAGCAGGGTTTTTAAAGTCAGAAGAGCTTTGGTGTCAGGCTGAATTAGAACCCGTGCAAAGAAGATGTCTCCTTTCCAAAAGGAGGGATTGCCTGCGTGATTGTAGCTGGCTTTAGCACCCCCGAACACACCTTTCCCATTGCCCAGCAGCTGGATTGCACAGCATAGCTGGGTGAGCTGGTGTTTACTATGTGGAAGTCACCCACCTTGAGAAAACAAGAGGTGTTGCAGTCAGGTGGTGTGCCTGGAACGTGGGTGCCCTGCCAGAAATCATCAGGGAGAGATGTGGACACAGGGGAGGTGCAGAATCATATTGGGATGCTTTCCTCCCTTGCTCGGTTACTTTGAGTTGGAACAGATGAATCAGTCATGCAGACAGTTAAATTCTCATCAGTAGTCTTCAGAGTAAATGAATCAGAGGTGAACTTTGCAGCCCTGTGCAGAGATGAGCCTCTCTCAGTGAATATGGAGTGGGCAGGAGGAGACTGGAGTGGTACAAATCTGTGCAGCTCCATTGGCAGGAAAGCCAGCAAGCTGAAAGGTACACAGTGATCTATGCGAACTCCTGCTTGTCTAGGAACACCTGGAATAGTTCACTTAATACAAAGTGATGAATTGCTGCTAAAAGAGCATGAGTTCTTCCCTTGCCCCCCCGCTAGCTGTGGGTTGGACTTAAAAGGAGTTGTAAACACAAACATGATCCTTGGCCAAAATGTGCTCTTAACTCCATCCTCAATTAGAGCAGGGTGTGATAGAATATAGCAGAAAAAAATTTTAAAAAAAGTATTAATTATAAAAATTCTTATTATAAGAAAGATTATTTTTACAGTGAGAACAATCAGTCACTGGAACAACCTCCCGCAAAGTATCACGGAGTCCCCAGAGAGATGCTAGATGTTTCCCAGATGTGACTGGGCAGGGTGCTAGATAATCTCTTCTAGACACCTTTTCCCATGAAAGGTTGGACCCAGTGGTATTTTGAGGCTCTTTCAACTGGGGCTGTTCTATGATTTTGTGGTTAATGCTTTTGTATTTCCTTAGCTCGGCTTAGGGTCTCAGCTCACTTTCAAAGACTTGGGTCTTGGAAGAGCCTGAGGGCAGTTGTGCCTTATCTCCATATTGCAGATTTCTATTGATCAAAGTCGGGACAGCATTCAGTGGATGATGAAGGATTTAACTCCGGCCGTGGGTGTCCAAACCTCTCTTGAGCTGCTTGAAGATTCTTTCAGATTATTGCGGTCTTTCTCCGTCACTGGTGGTTTGAACTGGCCTCACTTCTTATATGGCTGTCACGAGGTTAGACTAGATGTTCTGTGTAGACAAAGCCCTGCTCACTGGTAAATCAGAACAACATTGAGAGGGAGTAGAAAAGGAGTAGAGCATCAATATAAAAAATGGCATTTTCCCTGTACAACTAACAAACATTTTTTAAAAAAACTTGAATGTTTAATTCTAAGCTTACTGTGTTGTCTTTTATATTCACAGGCATATTTTGAAAACAATAATTCTGGGCCAGATGCTCTCCTTGTTTATCTGTGGGACTGCTGTTACAAGCCAGTATCTAGCAGAAAAATACCAAGTGAATACTCCAATGTTTCAAAGTTTTATCAACTATTCTTTGCTGCTCCTAGTTTATACACCAATGCTGGCACTTAGGACTGGTATGTGAAATATGGGATGGGAGATTCTGGTTCATCTTTTTTTTTCCTCTTCTACATTTTCCTTTCAGATTTTGAAACTAAAGAACTTAATACTTGTCCTAGTTTTTTTAAGTTCCTGCTGAAATTCCTGCCTCGCAATAACACATGGAAATTAATTTCACAGATTAAATGTGCATTTAATTTGATTTCATTTCATATCTATTTAAAACTATGTGCTCTTTGGTTTCAAGTACTATGTTATATTAGGGAAAATCACTTTTGTTATAGCAAGCTTCTTTACCAGAAGCTATTTAATATTCCTCCTATTCTTATTAATTTACTCTTTAAACAACTCCAGTCTTGTGAGTTTTTTCCTCATGTGGAAGAATTTCTATGCATTTCACCATGTGCATTGTCTCCTCCTAGGCTGCATTTGGCAGTTATTGTACTTTTCTCAAGTAGGTGCAACCAAAATCAAGCATCTCAGTATTATTTATGATTCCAAAAAGCAAGAACCCTGTGCAGCATTTGGTTGGAGAAAAACACATATTGATCACTGCTTTCTTTTAAACAGGCAGTGACAGTCTTTGGCAAATTTTGAAACAGCGGTGGTGGAAGTATTTTTTTTTGGGACTGGCTGATGTTGAAGCCAATTACATGATTGTAAAAGCCTACCAGTACACGACCCTCACAAGTGTGCAGGTAAGGACCGATCTCTCTTTTTGAACTGTTGCTTTTATTACAGTTTTGGACTGGTTTCTGAAAAGAGCTTCGTAGGACAGACATGGAAGCTATTTAAGCCTGAAAAAGCTTTCCAATATCTATTTTCTCTCTGCAGTACAGAGAAGAGCATCCTGCATCATGAATAACATTTCCAGGAAGCAGAGAAAATTGGCTGGTGCCAGCTCTTGTGTTGAACTCCAATTATTTTGATAGAAAGCACTTCTGAGAGTTTGCTGACAGCCACTCCAGTTTTTCTCCTGAGAGAAAATAAAGATTTAGTACCAGATAACACTCACTCGGGGCAGGTTCTTGCTGATGAGAGTGATGTAGATCTCTTGCCTAGTCCTACGAGCTGTGGGAGGTGTTGTGAGACGTAACCCCACGTGAGGACATACTGATAGTGAGCTGGTGTTGCAGCGACGGGTCAAGCCTGTGGCTTTTAGACATGACACTTATTCAGGCCCCTCTCTGGAAGAGATGGAAGGGAAGTCAGTGTGCCAGGCTCCTCAAGTAGCAATAAACATCCTCTGCAACGACAGTACTTGATGCTCGTCGCTGCACTGGGATAAATCTTGTGTTCCGAAATAGCTCTTCGAGCAGGAGGGCTGAAGCTGGGGTTGCTCTGTCACCCTGCATGGGCTTAAACTGCTGGAAGAGTTAGTACCTTCTCCTACCTCCAACTGAGTGCTCCTGAGCTTGCACGGCCAAATCTCTTGAGCAACCTGGCTCAGGGCACTGAGCTAAGTCAGAGTAAACCCTGTCTTTTGCTGGACTATTGGTGAGCTGTGTCAGGCCCCCAAGGCAGCTCCCTGTGGGCCTCCACAGCTGCTGCTGCTGCTGGGACACGGCAGGGGATGGTGCAGAAGCAAGGAGGGAGCGTGTCCAGGGCTGTTCCAGCCTGTACTCTTACTAGTGGTGGATCTGTGCTTGGGGTCATGGTCCCGCTTACCCGAATAAAAAAAGTAAGGTACCATACAGAATTCATTGTTAGTTGGAAAGGAGTGTTGAGGTATCAGTGTTTTACAAAGTCAGAGTGACCAGGGTTAATATTTAAAGAATTACCTGTAGAGCAATAAACCCCTGTGGTCTGGGCTCTCTTTAGAGAACTTCAGTAACTTTTCTTTGCACTATCAGTAACATGTGCCTGATGGATTATTATTGTCATGTTTCCACTTCATACTTATCTGTTATGACTCATTAAGCCTTTAATTTCCTTATAAATAATGCCTCAGAAATCAAAGCTTTAAGAATGACACATTTCAGTCTTGAGATCAAGTTAAGCTTATAGTCGAGACACTTTGATCAGATACTTTACAACTGAAAATGCCAGGACTTTGATCCAAGTTCTCAGAAGTAATAAAGCTATTCCCACGATTTCTTTCATAGAAATTAAGAAATAATAGATAGAGTAGGGTGTCCTGTCTGGTTGCCAAGCTCAAGCATTTGCTGAACTTCCTTCCCATGTGGTAGCCTTCAGACTGATGAGTTCAGTAATTACAAATTTGTTGAAACTGCCTGTTGCAGTAAGATTTCTTGCACATTCTGGTGAGGTCACCAGTTTCTCACCACTGTCAGAAATAAGATGCAGGACAGAAAAAAGCCTGTTATTTGCTCTAGTGCAAGGTGCTTTCTATCTGTCAGTAGCAAACAGTTTTGCAGCTGCATCAGAACCTGTGGTTCAGAGGCCCAAGACCCGTGGCCTTCTGCAGTACCGGCTGTGAGTGGGTGCCCGGGGAGGATAAAAGCATCGCAGGAGCACATGGCACCTTCCCAATTCAGGGTAATTGCTGTTCAAATGCTGGCTGGCTGGACCTTCAGCTCAGCCCTATGAAACTGATCTTCAAAGATAAGTTTTCTCAGCTCAGCAAGGAGCTTCCATGTATTGTCTCACACGTGCACATAAAAGCAAAATTGATTTTCCTTTAGTTGTCAAATCCTAGCGTTGCACGGAAGGGTTTGGGAGTTTTTTAAGGAGATAACGTGGGGATAGCAGCTCTCATTTCTCTCTAAATAAAGAAAAAGACTTTGGTCTGCAGTTGTGACTCTTTCTGTTCAACTGTGGCTTTGGCAGTGCCAGTGAGACTTTCTGCTGCAAGTGACTCTCTGTCTTGTGGCAGGACTTGACTGTGCTGCTGTTTCACCACATATTTCATAACGAAAAAATAAGCAGTGTAGCTGTGGTTTCATGTTGTTAAGATGTTATTGGCCACAATTAGCATTTGCTCTGTAGATAATTCAAGTGGAGGCATTTTATAGGGCAGCAATTGATGGAACACCAGCTGATGGAAGAGTGTTAACCTCAATGGGAGAAAATGCAGGATGAGCCTCAGGGGCTCAGCTGGAAGCTGCCCGAAGGGAGCTGTGTGGGGAAGTGAGCAGGATCAGCTGTTGAGCTTTCTTGCTCACAAAGCTGTCTGGAACTGGCAATTATAAGCAACCCAATGACCTCCAACAATCTATGATAATTTATTAACCATATATTGAAACATCTTTTAATAATTTACTCACCCTACCTTTAAAACCTCCTATGAACAGTGTGGCCAAAGCCTGGCTTGAGTGAAAACATTTGTAAATCAAATCAACAGGTTATGGTTTTTTTCCCTTGTAAAAATACAGGCAGGAATTGAATAAGATGGGAGTTTGCTGATGCTCTACCGGCAATAGTAATCAGTACTGCAGTACTGGTGTAAATGTCATAAAACCTGAATTTAAAAAAAAAAAAATCTTTTAAATGGTTCCATTGACACAATTCATTGTGATGTTACATCTGCTTTCCACCTCTTTGATCTTGATCCTGTACAGACGAGAGCATTTTCCACCAAAGAGCTCTGTATCCTAGTAGATGAAGGAAAGGCAAGATCCAGTAGTTGGAAATCAGATTTCTGCTGTCTGTAATTGAGGATAATTGTCCCCTGGAATAGATTACCAGGACATGTTCTTCATCATTTGGTGCCTGTATGTCCTGGCTACAAGTCTTCTAACCAAGTTGCTGTAGCTCTACAGTGTGTTATTGGTCTGGATGCAGCAATTCCCCATCCAGCGTTACTGAAAGAACTTCTGGCTCATTATGTACTACTCCCTGACATCCCAATTAAGATTTTTTATTTTTTAAGTGGTTTTTCTTCTTTCTGTTTGGGTTGAAAAGCTGCTTGGAGGTTAGAAAGTTACATTGTAACATCTCAATTAATGAAGAAGTGAAATCTTACTTTTAGTAGAAGAGATGTCTACTCCCAGGGGTTAAAATTTTTGCTTCCTAATGTTTGTAATATTTCTTATTGCTTGATACTAGTCAAAACAGTCAAATTTGGAGGAAACGTTAGAAGGCTTTTCTTGAGCCTAGACTAAGGGTAAGATAGAGGAAAAAGGCCTGTGACTAGGTAGAAACTCACAGTGTGATATCTTTTAGTAGAGCAAAGTTGTATTGAAATACGTCATATCACATATTAGGGCTTGGGTGGTTGTAACGTCTCATAATACAGTCTAGGCAAGTGCTTTTGCACTTTACAAACAGACTTTACAAACTGGACAAGCTGGAAGCAATCAAAGGAGCGAAGACAAATAGATGAGGAAGCATTAGAGGACTGTTAGGATTTAACTCCCCTCAGTGCTATGCTTGTAAGACTTTAATATGTGTAGTTATGAACAAGTAAAACCAGACATACCATGAAAGTCTTACAAGTTTGGTTAAAACCCTTGGGGACCGTGGCTGAACTAACAGAAGCCAGCACTGAAGATGACTGCAGCGGTGCACTTAGGCAGGCGGACGTGGGCAATGACCATTAAGGACTAAGGGCTCTTGTCTTGACTGTAATGATTATGCCCCAGTCCTATTGACCTGCGCCTAAAATGTCATAGTGACTTCAAGAGGCCAAATTTTAAGGGCTGACATTTGAGAGTAATTTGTGAGCAGTCTTTGGAAGGCAGTCTATATGTTCTGCTATAGACTGTTCCCTTATATGTCCCCTCATGGCACTGTATGGAGGCAGGTCAGAAAATACATCTTTTTTTTTTTTTTTTTTTTGAACAAATTCAGAAACAGCTTATTTTGTTGAATTAAATATGAAATCAATTATTATAAGCTCAATGTTCTTGGTATTATTTGGTTATTCTAGAACATTATGCCCATCTTATGCTGCAGTGTATTTTTCTGTATTAAGTACACAGCTAATTCTTGACATTTTCTGTAATAATGGAGAATGGGTAGAAGACGGGTGGGTCTAACAGCAACGCAAAGATGTGCAGGATTTTAGGAACATACAGAGAGGGGATAATGGAGAAAGGAAAGAGAAGGAATGGAGAAAGGAAAGACAAGTCAGTGTCACTGCTTGTCATGGAGTGGAGACATCCTTGAAGCTTAGCTATTAAGTCTGCTCAGGGCCATGTCTGCAAACACGTCTAAAGTGCTTTGAAACTCCAGCTGCTGTGTGTGGCTGCTGCTGGGACATGGGTGAATTAGAGTGGGTTACCTGCTTCTGGCTAATTGAGTGTCAGGTCCAACAGAGTAACGAGAACGCATTGGTGGCTTGTAGGTGCTTTTGTAGGAAGCTGAAAGATTAGGAAGCTGACTTTAGGAAAGATGTTCTTCCCTTCCTATCTTCCTTCTACCAATTTTGCACATTGCATATGGCTAACAGCACACATGTACCTTTTCTTTTCTTTTTATTTTTAATTGGATCTGATTGGGGGAAAAAAAATTCAAAACCAAAACTGCAGAGTCAGATTCTTGTCGTAGTCACTTGCATATAAAATCAGATCACTTGTATCCTTCAATCTTTTCAGATTTTTATTGTGTGTACATGGAGCCCTAAATTCTAATTAGAGATTTGAGAAGGAGTGAAAAGCCGAGCTAGACAAAACCTGCTGGGGAGAAAAGGAAATGTCAGTGAACCCCCTCCTTGTAGTGATGTCTCGGGGAGCAACACGGTTTCAGAGCAACATCCTAGCATTCATTTGTAAAGCTGCAGAGATTGATTAGGTCCATCATTAGGACATGCATTTTTCTTGGTACCTTTCTGCCAGGAGGGAGTAGATCCCCCCCACCCCTCCTCCTTAACGTGGGTCTGACCCCTCTTTTAAATGAATCCACTGGGGTTGTTTTGTGGCTTTCATTAACAGCTGGGAGCAACAGAAAGTGTAATCACTTGCTTTCAGGATAGTGCAACCCAGATTTGGGAGGGGTTTCTAATTCACAGCATTTCTCTGTGCACACAGCTGCTGGACTGCTTCGGGATTCCGGTGCTGATGGCTTTGTCGTGGTTCGTTCTCCGTGCAAGATACCGGCTGATCCATTTTCTTGCTGTGGCCGTCTGTTTGCTGGGTGTAGGAACAATGGTGGGTGCAGACATTTTGGCAGGGAGGCCGGACAGCGAAGGTAAGGAGCCCGTTGTTGTGGGGGGAAGAGTGGAGAGACAGTTCCCGTGGTGGGCTAACTTCCAGAGGAGAGAGAGGAGCAAATGCAGGGGGAGTGGATATAGATTTATTTTAAGGCAGGAGAGGAGAAGACATGCTGCTGTTTGTATTTCTTGTCCAAGAAGATAGTGGCTGAGGAGATGCTGATATTATAGGGAGCTGTGAAATGTGTTTGCTTGTAGATTTGGATTGTTCCTTCCACCTTAAAAGAGCAACACATGTGTTAAGCTTAAATTTTGCTGCTGTTCATCAGAGCTGATTAAAGGCCTCATTGGTGAAAACTTTTTCACTTATCCTAGTCATGTGAGATGGTCTAATAACAGGCGCTGCCTCTCCCTGCAAACCTTCTCTCCCTTACACAGCATCAGCCTGCTGGCAGCCAGGCTTCTCTGATTTGCAGTTTTCTAGGAGCACAAAGAGCAAACGACAAGTTACTTAAGAGCAGGCTGACTTCTCCCAGTTATCTTTGACAGACCCAGCAGGAATGGTCCACGTGTCCCCGAGGCCCACAGACTGCAAAGCAGGGGCTTACAACGGGAGAGCAGGAGGAGACGTGGGCAGGATGCTGGGATTCCTGGGAGCTCTGGGAGGGAGGCTGGTCTCTGGGGACCAGGATCCAGCCGGGCGCAGATGAGGGCAGGTCTCCTCTCTATGACAGATGCCTACATCAATCCATGTTGTAGTGATCTTATTTTGCATACGAATTTTTAGTTTTCAGAGCCAGTGGGTGTGAGTCAAGGTAAATTTCAGGGCATTGCCTTCATCAGGCAGCACAGAAGTAAGCCTGTTTGGTGTTATTTTGGCCAACTGAGGTTTAGCTTTAATGCTGCATGGTATGAGTATCTCAGCCCTAAGAGATAAAAATCTGCTTTCCCTGAGACTTCAGGACAGCTGTGGTTCACTTACTGACCTGTATCCTTACTACTGCTTACCTTCATATTTCAGACATATTTTCTTAGTGATTGCCAGCTGGCTCAGGGAAGGCAATTTAAAATCAATTCAAGGATTTAAACAACAGCGATCCTCTTGCTATTTAGCTGATGCGTAATGGCATTTACTTGATGAGTGATTGTATCACAGGGAGTCCCATTTGCACAGTATAAATACATCTCAGCAGGACACATGATACCACCCATCTGCAGTGCCCACTTCAGACCTGTCATAAACTCAAAGCTGGGTCCAGGTCCTGCTGAAATCAATAGGCTGATTTCAGCAAGACTTGAATCAGGCCTGACTGCAAAAGCAGGGGCGATGTTCAGAAAGGCGGAGAGCATCTCTAACCGGGAATTTTCTTACGTCCCTACAGTGCCTCAGGTCAGCAGAAGTAGAATTGGACCAGGCTACACAGCAGTGGCTTGGTCAGGAGGAGATTTCAGTGCCAGGTGAGGTGAGCAGAGTCCATACTCAGCCACTCATCTGCACACACAAGAGGTGTTTCCTTTCCCCTTACCCTGGAAGGTGCTAGGAAGCTAGAGATGTTAGAGATAAATTTGCTTGTCTTTTTTAAGGAAAGTTAAAAAGTGTTTGCAGCATCACCCTTATTGTGGATTAATATTTCTGTACAGGTAGTGACGTGGTGATTGGAGATGTCTTAGTGCTTCTTGGTGCTTCTTTGTATGCCATTTCTAATGTGAGTGAGGAATACATTGTGAAAAATCTGAGCAGAGTGGAGTTTCTAGGAATGGTGGGCTTGTTTGGGACTATTATCAGCGGTCTACAGCTGTAAGGATCTAATATTTATTTTAAAACTAATTAAGAATATTCTACAGATGATTGCTTGTCTACCATGAAATGATGTTGTTATTAAATTAATTCTTTGTTACATCTGCATTTGGCCTATATGGGAGTCCTTCAATTAGAATTTTACTTTTGTTGCTGATTAGCATCCCTTCTATATCCTTTTTATTTGCACTACTCTTACTACAGCAAATTTAAAGCTGAAATCCTGCCATAGAACTCAAATGGTACTTGGCTTTTGATTTTATAGATCTTCATGAGGACAGTCAGTATGCTGAGGAGTGTTCACAGGAATGTATTTCTACATGGATTTTTCTCTGTAGAAAAGTTTAGGAGATATTCGTTAGGAGGAGGTCCTCCATATTAAACACCAGTTTTAAATGAATCCATGTATATACTCTTATAAATAACCACGTTAGAGTAACAGACCACATGCGCTTAAGTCTATCTAATGAATTTTATGCTCCTCATTACTCATCATTATAGTTAATAATTTCTTCAAATGGTCTGTCAAATAAAGCTGAATCTCTGAAGGATGAAAAAGCCTGGGAAGAAGGCATAAGAATTAACTAAAAGTGCTCTTGACTTTCAGGCACTTCATTTTTCAAGTCTTTTTTCCTGCTTGTTAGATGTTGGAGTTAGTGTCATTCAATGAAATTTCAAACAAAAAATTAAGGGGTTATAAATCAAAATGTTTCTTATATTCTGATAATTGAATTCTCTAGTTGAATATGCTATGCTTTTTTTTTTATTTTTACTATATTATATCTTTTCTCTAACTCTAGAGCCATTGTGGAACATAGGGAGATAATGAGAATTCAATGGAACTGGAAAATTGGTATGTGTATGACAAAATGATGTGCATTTTTACAGAACACTGGAAAATGATAATCATTTAGACTTCAAATGTGGGGAATTTAATATTCTTTCTCCGGATATTAAGCAATGTTCATGTTGTCACAAATTTACTTTCTGAAACTTTGCAGCTCAGCTAAGAGGTAAGGTTTGCAGAATTGAACATTAAAATCTTTCATCTCAGGTTTTGCATTTTTCACATAGCATGAAACAATTCTTCAAAATAAATTGCAAAAAGTGAAAATTAAACCTGTGTAATCAGAGACATGGAACACCACAAGTACATTTTTCTGTTGTCCTTCCTAAATGAAATAGTGGGAAAATGGATTTTGTGCCACATTTTAATCTCAGCAGAACTGTACTTTATTAAGAAATGTGGCTCAATTTCTTCAGTCAGCTCTTATGTTAACTAGGAATGAACAAGAACGTTCTTGTTTAGATACAGTAATATTTGCAATACAGGCTAGGCTTGAAAAAGAAGTATTTTTGCCATGTTTTTCTTAAATTGACATTCCCGTATCTTTTAGGAGACCTTATACTTAAAGATAAAAATGCATAGTTTTAAAGCATCTGAAGAATACTGGTGTTCTTTAAAATCATTATTCCGTGCCTTAGGAGTAAATTGTCATCTTGTTTTGCAGCACTGCTGTTTACAGCCTTTGCCCTGTGTATGTTTGGGCTGTATAGCTTCATGCCAGTAGTGATTAAAGTTACCAGCGCAACCTCGGTCAACCTGGGTATTCTGACTGCGGATCTCTACAGTCTGTTCTTTGGGCTTTTCCTTTTTTACTATAAGGTAAGTACTTTCGTTCTTTCACTATAATTTCAGTTAATTTTTTACTCCAAAATTGTAAATAAAGCATAATGTTCTTAAAAGCCCCATAACAATCGTTTCCACTTGTACATTTCCGCAGCTCGTATCGTTCATCGTTGGCAGATGTCAATCAGAAGGACTCATACTCAGTTAATTACATAGCGTCGCACCGTTAGGCAGATAGTGATTTTCAAACAATTTCACGCTTGATGGAATATGTTAGAGTTAATGTTAGGAGATAGTAAATAATTTCCCAAGGCAGAGTCCTTGCTGGAACCCCTGCGTGGGAACTCTATGTTAGATTTGGTTCATCTCTCCATGTGTCCAAAGAGAGGGTTTCAATCTCCCTGTCCTGAGAGACTTTGGATGTCTGAGAGGAGCAGTTGAGCTTGATTTCCAGAAATTAATATTTTATTTAAGGTATTTAATCTGTTCATTATGTCTTGGGAGACGAATCAAACTCTCTCAGTGCTACTGCTGAGGAGAGACTGAAGGAACGGAAAAAAAAAATGCCAATAAATACATTATTTTGTATGGCCTCCGAAAGGCAGTTGCTTTCATTGCTGTCTAAAATAGTTTTGGTAGTGTCTATTCAACCTAAATGACAGTGCTCAAAAGATTTTATTCCACCCTACACTTTTCACCCAGAATAATTTGTGGGAAACTAGCTCATTACAGCAATTGGAGTAATTGAGTCAGTCGCTCGGGTTTAGTGAGAAGCTTGTGAACTTTGCCTAAGAACTTAATTTGTATTATTCCATGTGGTTGCTTTCTCTTCAACGTTATCGAGAGCCAGAAGCTTTTAGGTCAGATTTGTTTCTGAAAATGAGAGCCAATTTATTTTACAATGTGGAGGTCTGGTAATGGCAGGATCTGACTACAGCTAGATGTTCCTTTTCAAGAGACTTTTAGCTCAGCTTTCCTCCCTGTTTTGGGTTCCAAAATTTGCTCTGAGTGACAAAGCATCTATTAAAAATGAATGTAGGAAGCAAACCATACTTACATTCTAACAATTAAAAAAATCCTTTCTGAGTCACTTTCAAACATGTGTTTTGGCACCCAGATAGCTTAACTCCAGAAGTGATTATAAATTTATATTCATAATAGTAAAGAGGAGGAAGTAAGCAAGAGCTTTGGAAGGCATATAATAAATTTTTACTCTTCAGGATTTTTGGCTTATTTTGGGGAGAGGTTTTTCTGGGAGCAGATCATTACTCACTGCGGGGTATTCTGATAGCAAAAAGGAAAAATGAATTAGAGAAGATTTGGGGGTTGTATTATGAGAGAATTTCAGATACTTACTAGAATAGGAACTTCCACCTCTGGTTTCTGTGGTTAGAAACAATGAAGCGGCTAAAAGGGGAGCAATAATAATTCCACATCTTTAGTAATCAGAGGATCTGAGATAGCTTAGGAACCAACCAAGAACTGAGAGAGCATGTTTTTGACATGGCTTTTAATATAACACATAGCAGTAGGAAATCTTACTGCCAGGTTAACCACATGGTTTCTTTACCTACTGGGCAAAGAAACCAGGCAGGACATTTCCTGGATTAGAAAGCACCCCAGACACAGGAATCTACACAAGAAAATGCAGGGATTCACTCTGTGTTTCCCATTACCAGATGATATTTCACATCAAGCCCCTGAAGGTTGGGCTGTGCTGCAGAGTGGCGCGAGCCACGGGCAGCTCTGAGTTGCTGTGGTCTGAGCCTGCTCTGAAGCAGAAGCCTCACAAACATCCAGCAGCTACAGTGGAGATCAGGCCCAGGTGGTGGAGTCTCCATCTCTGGAGGCATTTAAAACCTGCCTGGACACCATCCTGTGCAACCTGTTCTAGGTGGACCTGCTCTGGCAGGGGGGTTGGACTAGATGATCTCCAGAGGTCCCTTCCAACACCCATCATTCTGTGATTCTGTGAATTTCTGAGTTTTTTTACTTGAGCACAGTGTTTTGCTAATACACTCAACTTTTCAGCCCCCACCGGGTCTATTTAAGGTAAATGTGAATTTGGGATACCTGTTTTGATGAGCTTTTTTTTTTTTTTTAACCCCATAATGAATCTTTGCTTCGCTTGTTTCTAATAAGCTCATTATATAGTAGCAGTAATCCCTCAAGAGATATTAAAAAAGGTCTCCAAATGCTTCTGTTGTGTAAACTCCTATGGAAGGGAATATACTGCGGATACAGACACTAGATGGAGTTACAGTCCTCCAGTAACATTTCAAGTAGTCTTTAGGCTTGATAGTGAGTGTGGGGATATAAGCTGCACAGGCACAACTGAACTCAGGGTTGGAAGCAATGAAGTTGCTGCAATATTTGAAATGAAAAAAAAATAAGAAAAAAACCCAGGAAAAAGGCCACTGAGCCCTACCCAAAAATGAAAGAAAGAAGAGAAAAAAAAAAAGGCATGTAGGCCTGTTGGAGCAGCATTGTTAAGGTTCATTGGTGTCAATAGCACCAAACACATAGGCAGGCCCTGGGTCACAGCTACGCTACAACAGCTCTGGCACCTTGGCTTGGTGAGTGCATGTCCATTTGTAGAGGAATTAGTTCTGAGCAGGATCAGACACCTACTGCCTTGCATACACCACGAGAGGGGCTCTGGCAGTTATCGTGGCCACCCAGTCTCACCTGCCAGCCCGGTGTCCTCGCATGAAGGCACGTGTCCACTCAAGGCCTTAGGCTGCACTCCGGAGAAGTCGTGCAGGTGCCTTGATACAGACCCAAGCTCTACCTGTTTGATGGGAACGAGTCAGTCATGGGTAGGGCCATGGACACAGCTACTGCCTCCACTAGGACATCTTCAGAGCTTGGTGCTTCCTCTTCCGCAGAGCGAACACTTGAGTGCAAGCTCCTCTGGGCAAACGGCCAACAAGGTGAGGAGAGGGCACGTATCGCCAGGCCACTGTGCTTCTGTCTGCTTTTCCTTTTGCATGGTGCCGTCCAAGGGTTTCCCAGCCAAGTGACTACGTGCTAGGAATTGCAATGCCTTAATTGTAGGTGCCTCGGTCTCTTCTGGATCAGAGTCCACTGCCCAGGTGCTATCATTCATTTAATCCAGCTCTGCTGCTTCATAAAATAAAACTTATTTTTCAAGCACGTCTAAGGAAGCTAGGGGGATTAGGAAATGTCATAGAATCATAGAATGGTTTGGGTTGGAAGGTCACCTAATTCCAAACCCCCTGCCATGGGCAGGGACACCTCCACTAGACCAGGTTGCTCAAAGCCCCATCCAGCCTGGTCTTGAACACTTCCAGGGATGGGGAATCCACAACTTCCCTGGGCAACCTGTTCCAGTGCCTCACCACCCTCACCGTAAAGAATTTCTTTCTAGTATATAATCTAAATCTCCCCTCTTCCAATTTAAAACCATTTCCCCTTGTCCCTTCATTACACTTCCTGACAAAGAGTCCCTCTCTGGCTCTCCTGTAGGCTCCCTTCAGATACTGGAAGGCTGCGATGAGGTCGCCCTGGAGCCTTCTCTTCTCCAGGCTGAACAACCCCAGCTCTCTCAGCCTGCTATGTCGACAGTGGGATGTAGGATGTGCTACTGTTTAATCAATGTGGTTTGGCAAAAGCAATATGAAGGACTTCAAAAAATCTGAGAAAGTGTTCCTGGCTGGGGGTAACTTGAACACTTTGTATTATTGAGTCTGGTGTCATGAAGTAGGCATTTATTTTTCTGTCAAGGGGGATGAATTTCAGCAATTGTTGGACTTCTAACAGGCAAGTGAACTACAGTGAATGAAATGCCTGATGTACCTCAGCAGTTCATACTCTTGCCTCATGCCACTCTTAACAGAGCACAAATGCCAGTGTTGTAAAAGGGGCCCCAGTCTCCCTCTCTTCAAGGACTTGCTGGGTGCAGAGAGCAAACTGGTTTTAGTCCAGTAATAACATTTATGGAGCCCTGCAGATGGTTATGCAGAGAACCAGCTGCTCTGATGACTTGCAGTAGGATGGAGAGATTCATCTCTTGCCAGGACCTGAAATACTTGGCTGTGCTGAAATAAAATTCTCTTAGGGGTACAGCATGTAAACAACGATCCTTCAGTATCGCCATATTTACAGCTATTTGTTCTCTCTGTTAAGATTCTTGTATGGAGACCTAAGGAGACTGCCTGCTCAACAGTGTTGAGAAAACCAGCCAATACCTTGGGTCTGTCAGTGAATGGAGATGTTGAATTTTGATTTTCAAACCTGAATACGGAATTAAAATAATTTTAAAAAGGGAGGGTAGCTTTCACATTCTTAAAGCAAGGCAGTACTGACATGTTTTTACATCAGAGAAGACTTAATGCATCTCTTTCTTTCCTCTGCCAGTTTTCAGGTCTTTATATCCTGTCCTTCATTATCATCATGGTGGGCTTCACCTTGTATTGCTCCACTCCAACTCGGACAGCAGAACCCACCGCCTTGCCACAGCCCGGCAGCACCGGCTTGGACAACGCTGCACTGAAGCTGGAGGAGAACGACAGTGAAGCTCCGGCCGTAACTGTACAGTTCACAAGAGGAGAGACTGTGGTGGTCAGCACCGATTAAAGAAATGGCAGCACTTCAAAATAGAGCTTTTTTTTTTTTTTTTTAACTGCCAAATTTCCCTCAAATATTAATCTGGAGAATTGTTCTACTGCCGAGGCATATGTCATGCTGCGCTGGTTTTAATGCACTGGATAGACTTTTGAGGCCAGACCCTCAATCAGTGAAACTGTATTGATTTACCCTTGCAGAAAATCTGGCCCTTAGAAGAAGAGAGAGTAGTATTTATATGGAGTCTCTGGGCAGTGAGAGACTGTTCTTTTTAAATGCTTAATTAACTTAACAGCAAATGCTTGGGGAAAAAAACTAAGCCAAAGCATGCTCTCAGGTCACTAACTGGGGCAAATATGTTTTATATTGCATTAGGGAACCAAATCTGCAAGATGCTATCAGAGGGCTTTGTGGTTCCCACCCTGCAGTGCTGGGTACCCTCAGATAGCACCTTGCAAAAGCTTCTCACGGGGTCTAGTTCTGCAACCTGTGTTACGCACATACACCTTCCATGTGCTGAGGGACTTCATTCCTCCACTGGAGGATTTGCTCCTGACATTCCACCCAGGTGTTCATCTCTTCATATTGCTGCACTCCCTGGTGCAGCTGGGGTTGCTAAAAGTATTTTGTTTCGAATTTTTCTAGTACGGGAAGTTTGAATCTGGTTTTTTTGTAATACCTTTTTTTTCTCTCTCAATGACGTGTTGTTTGGTGCATTCCCACTAGGTGGAGGGTATTTTTTCTGGATGAGACAGCAGGAGGATTTAAACTGAAGTTTACTTCTCAGTGAATTTCCCCTTGAAACGGGACATATTTCTGCAGAAAGATTTGAATAAAATTGGCATTTCTTAAAAAAAAAAAAAGGAAACATTTTAGCCAATCCTCATTGCAACAATAATGGTGTCATCTCCAAAAGGTTAAGTAGATTCAGTAGATTCATTGGCACTTTTCCTCCCCCTCTTCATGTTTCCAGTAAATGATTAAAAAATATGAGGCTGCAGTTTTAACATCAGTAAAACCATACTGGGATTTTATTTTTTTTATTTTTTTGTACAAGCCTTCATAGCTCAGGTGTATGAAGTAACAAAAGAATAAAGTTTTCAGCAGCTGAAGAGTTGGTTCTTGGTTTGTTTATTTTTTTAAGCTAGAATTTCTAATTGCTCAAAATTATGTTATTTGATTTTACTGACCAAATGATTATTTTAATGGCTGAGTTTTGCTGTAAGAAGTACAAGATCATTTCTAGTGAGATTTCTGTGTGAGAAGTAGAAACCACATTTGCCAATCTGGGGTGTTTTCAACCCAACTTGCAGGTCTTTTTCTCATTGCTGAGCTGTGGTGGGATTGCTTCACCCATTCCAAATGAGCAATGAATTAAATGATAGAGCACGCACTGGAAAACATCAGGAGAGCTTATGGGCTTTTCTGTGCCAAAAAGCAAAAGGGCACTTGGTTCAAATGTTAATCTACAATATTGCTTTGATTGGGCAATAATCTCACTAAATTAGATAACCACTAGCTGTTGCCTGTTTGTCTGGGGCAGAAAATGCTATGGCTGTCCAGACTTGAGGAATGGCAGTTATTTCACCTTATGAATCTGAGTTAAAGTAAGGATGAGGTCTTGATTATGTGTTAAGAAATAGCGTATCCTTGACAATGTCTTCTGAGAACTTGTAGATATCTTTTTTAAGGGTTGCATTTTTGAGGGAATGTGAAAGGAAATGGTTTACCCCTTGAATCTCCTTGTAGGCGATTATTGCATGAACAGTTCACTGAAGGTTTTGTGCTGCTTAAACCCACCAGCATCAACAGGGTGTGTCTGAAGAATGTTAATTCTTCATTGCAGCAGAATCAAGGGGGAAACAACTACATTTGGTTATTGATGTCTGGATGCCCTCAAGTTTGTAGTGCAAACACAAAAATGTTTTAGTTAGGTGATTATCACATACTGTCACTACTACAGGAAAAAGATCATGCTTGTGGCAGTGTAAGATGTTATATTTCTAAATATGGTATAATTTTCAGGTTTGTATTAATTTTAATTTTGACTTGGTTACTCAGTCCCCTCCAATGTAGAATTCTCCCTTTGAGGCGGGATTTTATTTTACTCTGTATAACTAGTGGTACCATCAGTGGTAACATAATGTAGGTTTCGTCTGAAAGTACATAGAGGTGTGTATTGACTCAGACTTTGGCTGGGCTTCAAAACTTAGAACCATCTTGTGGAGCGGTGTGAGTCTACAGGCAGTAGCTAATGCAAGGTGGTCATTTCTCTCCTTGTGACCCCACTGGATGTGGGGGGCTCCTCTGGCATGCTGGTGGTTGTGCACACCTGGTGTCTACTTCTTCCTCATCCTAAATTCCTATGCTCATCCCTGTGGAGTGGCTACCTGAGCAAAGAGGAGGCACAGCTGACTTGCAGAAGGGCTCTGCGTCACAAACTGGCACTGCGATGCAGTCCATGCTCTGAGCATGGAAGAGATACTCGAAGCCTGGCTTTGCAAAGTCCTAAGCTGGTGCTGGCCCTCCCAAACCCTGCTATGCACAGGATGGGGGCCAGATACACCACCCCTACTTCTTGTCTGACCTGCAGATCAGATAGAAGTAGGTGCAGATTCTTTAAGCAAGGTGCATCGCTTCAGAGCACAAGTGACACACGTATTGCTCCCGGGGAAACAAATGTTCCGTTAATGAATCGCATATGCCGGATCATCTGGTACCTCTGAGAAGAGGGTGCACGGATGAGACTTTAACATGTATCTTTTTAACATTGGAATAAGCTGGAGAAGAAAAATCCAGCTGTCACTCGCATTAAATCCAAGTGTCCAAATAAAAATGTGTGACATCCAGCCTCCCCCCAAGGTTTGGTTACAAGACATCAAAAATTATCTGGCATGAGAATGTCATGGTGTGTTCGAAAAAGAAAAAATTAGTGCGGCAGTAATTGAGTGGTGACATTATCTGTGCTAGGGTTTGAGGGAGAGGATGAGCTTTTGGACATCAGCTATTTTAAGATTTTTGACCTTTCCTAAATCGCACATACTCAGTTCTATATGATGTGATGTCTGGGACAAGCATATCAGTTCCTGTCAGCACCATTCACTCACACTGTATGTGTTGTGGGATGTTTCATCGCATTATACAGATCTGTCTTGTAAATATCTATTTCAATCAATTCAGGGAGTTTGACAGAGAGAAGCTGCACAAGCTACGTGATCAATCATGAAAAAATTTGAGCAAGTAGAAAGAGATTCCTAAAAATGCAAAGTGAAGGATCCTGGGACTGTCTTAGTCTTTCACCAAAACACGGCCTATAAAATCTCTTGGCAGCTTAAGTGTTAGACCTGATGGTAATCTGATGAGGTGTGATGTCATAGCATTAATTTTCAACTTGGAGCTACACCTAAACTTACATTCATCAGACAAACAGCATTGAAGGTGTTGGAGTCTCATCCTCCTGAGCTCTCGCTGCAGTCCTTGGAGTGAGCAGTTCAGCTCTGCCTTGGAGATGCCAACAGTGCTTTATGGACATTTCGTGTTTTGGGTGCCCAGATTTAGGTGGAATCAAGCCAGGTCTAGAGACACCAGCCAAGCTCAATATTCTATTCTTATGGGCATTGGTGTCTGTATGAAGGGGTTATCCAAGCTGGAAGTGTTACAATTTACGTGAGAGATGAAAGAGGCACAGAGATTTACACAGCAGCTATGGGAACCCCATGGCAGGTTCAGCAAGATTTGTATGCGATGTGCATCCTTCACTCTTCTACAGGTACAATTTAATTTTTCTCTCACATAAGACTGCAAGTTATAGATTTTATAGAAAAGAACCTGAAGGAAAAATCTGATTTTTCAGTACAACACTGAACAACTGATTGTTCAGTACAACACAGGCAAACATATTGCACCTGATTGTTCAGCATCAAATGTGTTGGTTTTAGTTAAGTTGCAGCACCTCTTTAAAATCTTGATGTTAAATTCCCAAAGCAATATAAAATTTAACTCTTCTGGAAGTAGGAGAATTGTTTTTTTTCTGTGATCTGGCTCTTGGACATATAAAGAGGGAAGAGACGAAGTTACAGTTCTCAGAGCTCTCTCAGAGTATGCACTCTCCAAGAGCAGGTTCCCATGCCCTTCAAGACTGATGTATTTTTGTTAAGCTACCGGCTGGGAACAGTTGTGGTATTTTCATCTTAAATCCATGGCCTGGGGTCAGCATCACCGAACTTGAACCCATGACATCACCCTATTCAAAATAAACTTTATTTCACCAGCTCATCTCCAGCAGTCTCCCTCGCTGTCAATGCCGTGAGCAGAGCTTGCGCAGCAGGGCAGAAAGATCACTGGGACTGCAGCTGAAAGGTGTTTTGTCCTCATAAATGGCAGTGTCAGAGTGTCCAGAGTACTCCAAAAGAGCAGACTCCACATACTGAAACTACGTTATAGACAGCTTCCAAAGAAGGCATTAAAGAAGATAGCTAAAAAAAATGTTATGGAGGCATATTATTATTGCACAAAATGAAGTTTTAATGTTTATTTAAGAACGTTAAGATGTTTTTTATAGACATACCAAAGTTTATTATGTAGCTGACTGGAAGCAGCGCAATATCTCCAGAAGTGCAGGTCACTGAAAGTTTGTGTAAACAGCAGCTAGTGACAGCAGTGGCAACTCTTTAGGAATATTCTGGATGCTACAGGGCCATGTTGCTGCTCTTCAGCACCATCTCTTGACACAGTATCCAATTATTGTAATTATGAACAGCACTCTGATAAGCAAAAGTGCACCTTTCAAAACACAACTGTGTAACTCAGTAAACTGATGACCAAGGGATTGGTTGAAAACAGGGTAAGCATGGCTGGAAGAGGGCTGCACAAGAGCATGGCTGCTTGCCAGTAGTGCAGAAAAGATCGGTTTCATTTTAACTGATGATGATGATTGGTTAATAAACCAAGTAGGTCATCCAAACACAGATCTTTGTAACAAAATGTGGAAAGTTTTAGGTTTTAGCCTCAAACTACTGAGCAACAAAACCACCCCCTCCTTGAAAAATTAATCAAACCCATGACAAAAATTTGAACTGACTGAAAAAGCTTGCTCAGGGTGGAAAGAAGCGACTGACCTCAAACAAGCCACTGCTTCATGTTCTGATGCTAATATGTGTGTGTGTGTAATATTTGTGCCCTGCAAAAATCAGTGAATACTTAAAAACCTGCACAGGTACAGGACAGTACTGGTGTTCTGGCTTTGCTGCTCTGTTCACAGCAGAGCTCCTTCAAATCAGTTGTGAGGAGACTCCTATGCTTCTTGGAGCTCAAAAATCTTTGTAGTTTGTCTCCCTCTGCCATTAGTGTAAGTGCCTGTTGGTTTTCTCTGAAGAAATTACTTTCGTTTAATAAAGTTTATATGTTGCATGTGTTAAAAAAAAAAAGAAATCCTGCTGGGTAATCCTATCTCTTGTAAGATCTGTAAATTAATTTGTTTCTTGAGAGGAGGAATGATTTATAACTCACAACAAAGCTAAAGTAGCCTGACTAAATTAAGAGGAGCATTCAGGCAGCTGGAATGCAATTACAGCAGAAATGCACACGCCGTGTTAATGCGATATTAAGGTTATGAATTTAGTGAAACAGGAATCGGCGTGCACAAAGATCGGGTTCCTTCCTTCCTGCAGTGTTTGCCTGGCTGTGCTAACATGAGAAATGCCTCCATTAGCTAGATACAATCTGAGCACTACCTATGGATGTCACGAAATGCCACCTTATCTCTGCGTTGCACCAGCTCATGGACGGCAACACTCGCTGTGCTCTGTCAGAGGGATTTTCCTTCTTGGTCTGGTTGTTTTTCTTAGTCTAAGGGAGGTGTTTGGCAGGGAGTGTGTGGTTACAGGAACACGGGGAGGCAGGGCAGGGCACTGGGCACCTCTCACCCACCCCTGACCCCTGCAGGAGCTGCTGTGGGGCTTCCCCCAGTGCAGCAGGGAGGACCTGATGGAGATCCCCCACTTGGCCAGGACACACTGTGGCTGGGATGGTTTTCTCAGGCTCTTGGCTTCCAGCAGAGCATTGTTTGCCAAAGGTGGATGTCCTTGGTCTCTGCAAAGGGCATCCACTGTGGCGATAGGGCTGTCATGGGGCCCTCCTGCTGTATCTGTCTGTGCTGGCGAGGAGGGGGTGAAGGTACAGGGCCCCAAATAATCCTAACTACAGTGAACCCTGTGAATGGCCTTGCTTTCTGAGGCCCACTTTGAAATGGACAGGTGATGAGTTTTCCTGGGAGGGATTTGCAGCAGGAAGTGAGGAACATGTGGCAGGATCTGGAACCACCTCAGCCCTCCATCCTGGTGGGGACATTGTAGAGACTCAAGGTGCAGGGTTGCTACGTAAGGCTGCCTTCTCTCTGGCAGACATCGGCTCAGGATGCAAAACACTTTACGAGACACGTTCTCCCAGAGCCGGGTGACTGGCACGGCCTGTGGCTGTGTCCATACTGGTCAATAAAGAGGCTGTTTCCTGGCCCCTAAGCCACGGGCACAGCAGCACCGATGGAGGTTGCAAGTTCAACCACAGCCCAGGTCTTGCTTCTGCAAACAGGAAGGCATTCCTAGCTTCCCTGCAACTAGTAGGTAGAGGGCTCTGCAAACACCAGAAAAACACCCAATTTAACCTCTGCCTTGTATTTCCTTTTTGGTAGAGGGCAGCCTGTAAATTTACAGTGCACACACTCTTCATCCCTTAATGCTGCTCTGCAAAGTCAGTATTGTCCACCACGATGGGCTGCAGCATTTGGGATGAGGGAGAGACAAGTCACCCAGAGGCATGAGCGAGGCGCTTCAGAGCATCCAGTGAGCTACTATGACTATTGCTAATAAAACATAAAATGTTGCATCAAACACCCGTCTGGGTGTTCTGTAGGTGTTTTCAAAACTCCCTGCAATTTCGAGGTGTCTGTTATCTCCCATCTGCAGTGCAGTTTTGATTGCATTTGAATGGCTGCTGGGAAAAAAGATAATGCATCGAGGGAAGGGAATGATTTATCTGAGCATGAAAGATATTTCAAAGGACAAATGTCCCAACCCAGGCAGTTAACCTTAAGACTCCAGCATGAGGATTGTGGTCTACTGAGAGCTAGCAACTTTTTTTGTAAAGAAAAGGACCTTTCATCTCAGTATTGAATGAGGAGAATTGAAGAACTTCTACTCTCTCTTTCTGCAAAAGAGTACAACTGTCTTTTAGTAGCATTACCAGGCTGCTGGCAGAACTCAGAGTCAGGTTTCTAACAAACTGAATTAAGATTGTTTTAAAGAATACCTGCATTCTGTTTTTTAATTTGCTGGTAGTTTTCCACAGGGACTGCCTCACTTTGCCCCAAGTCATTTGACCACCATTCAGTAGCAGAAGTGACAGATCAGAGGAATTTCATTAAAAGGATCCGATATTCAGTTTTGATTATTATTTTGGGATGCTGTGTGTTGAGTTACTCATTATTGGACCAGCCTTCAACCTTAAGGAAGAGCTCCTCTGAGGACTGTAATCCACATCCTCCAAAACTGGTGGATTCATATCTCTGAGGTACTGACCATGTACCAAGACCAAGACTGGACGTGGCCCTGAAGGTCAGTGCAGGACAGTTGCTGCCCTGTGATGAAATCTTTCACAATTTTCCCTTAAAAAAGGGAAGAGAGAGCAGATGACAGCTGCCAATCTAATTTCTCCCAGTAAGGGATTGTCCTGTGGATGTTTTTGCTGGATGAATTTTGGTTACATTTCTGGTTTGGTTGACTATTGTTGGCTAAAATGAACTTGTATTCATTGGTCTCCCCTTTCTGCAACCAACCATAGTGAGGTTAGTCCTGTCTGACTATGGACATGTCCCTCTGCAGTGGCTCCTGGCAACATGGTTGGGTGGGATGCACTCCTCAGTGGTCCTGTGGGCCCCAGGAATGAGGGTCATGGGCATGGTGGTCACCCCCAGCCCCATTGCCCTTCCCTTGTGCTGCTGAAGGCCACACAGACAAGGGCTGTTTGCAAGGATGCCATTCTGGGATGGGGTAATTCGGAGCCACCCAAGCAAGAGCTCCAGCAGCCAGCCCTGGGGATGTTCCCTGCATCATTCAGTTAGCAGAAGTGACAGATCAGAGGAATTTCATTAAAAGGATCCAATATCCAGGTTTGATTATAATTTTGGGTTGCTGTGTGTTGAGTTACTCATTATTGGACCAGCCTTCAGCCTTAAGGAAGAGCTCCTCTGAGGATTGTAATCCACATCCTCCCAAACTGGTGGATTCATGTTTCTGAGGTACTGACCATGTACCAAGACCAAGACTGGACGTGGCCCTGAAGGTCAGTGCAGGACAGTTGCTGCCCTGTGATGAAATCTCTCTGAGGCTCTCTGACATCCTGACATGGAGGTGGTGCCACCAAATGCTTGACCATCCTGTTGCTGGGACGTAATCCTGCCTCTTTTGGGCACGCAAAGCTGATTAAACCCCCTCTTTGTTACGAAGGACACACACTCCTGTGCATGTTCTGATGCCTGCAATGAGAGCTCCACCACAAGTGAAGTGCAACAACCCCATTTGCACAAGCTCACATGGTTCCAGCTCTGCCCAGCCCACGGCAGCCTTCGATCCAGCACAGCATCAAGATGCAAGGGTATTGTGTCCTTCTGGGACTTCTTCCCATCCAATTAAGCTTCTGTGTACTGTGATCTCTGTCTCAGTAGTAAGTTGATCCTCTGGCAGGGTATTCAGTCAGAAATTAATTAGTGGGAGCAAAATATTGTGAATACATACAGTGTTAATTTTTTATTCTAATAACCTAGTTAATAATTTTGTTTCTTCAAGCAAAGAGGGAAAGTAGTGTGAATTCCAGCGCTTTGATCAGGAAGTGATATTTTGGTGCTAAGTTGCTAAGATAAGAATCTAGACCAATAGTGTTATACAAAAGCAATTAGAAGGCACTTTGGTAGTTTTGAAAGTGTCCTTTATGGAAGATGGACCAGGCACTCAGAAAAAGGTCTGTGCCCCAACATGACACCACTAAAGGGAGGCTGATGGGCGCTGTACAAGGAGGGGAGGAAGCTGTGCACATCCTTCTTTATACAGGTAGATGAATTAAACTACAAAGCACTTAAACTGTTTTTTCTGCTTAGGCTTTGTCATGAGCGGATGCTGCTGGGAATCTCAGTGGTGCAGGCAGGACCATGATTCAGGGCAGGCTGCAGGAGAACACCCCCTCTGACACCACTGCTCCTTGCTTTGTTATTCATGCCCGGCCAATGCAGAACATGGCCCAGAAAAACACATTTCTGCTCCGAAGTCTAGCAATATTTCAGTTTTATCTGCTTATTCTTTTCATTCATATTCCCCCCAAAAGTATGTGTACTTTATCTACTTAGTACAGAGCTTCACCATCTGCCAGTGACATTCAATATTCTCTTCTTTTTGAAATGGCCTAATTGATTGGAGGTCACGTTACAATGACAGGTCTGCAGGCAAACCTTGCTCTGGGTGTCTGACTAAGCCACGTGAGTCAACAGAAGCAATTCCTTCTCGTTTTGAAACAGAGAGAGCACATTCCTAGGAGGGAATAATGAATTTGACCATTTACACTGGTACTTATGTGAACCCTTTTAACATAAACACCAGAGCAGGGGAGCTCCAGCAGAACGATGCCCTGCAGTTGTGTGCAGCGCTGGAATCTGTGCTCAGCAGATAATAACACAAACAATAGCTTCTTCACAATTTTCCCTTAAAAAAGGGAAGAGAGAGCAGATGACAGCTGCCAATCTAATTTCTCCCAGTAAGGGATTGTCCTGTGGATGTTTTTGCTGGATGAATTTTGGTTACATTTCTGGTTTGGTTGACTATTGTTGGCTAAAATGAACTTGTATTCATTGGTCTCCCCTTTCTGCAACCAACCATAGTGAGGTTAGTCCTGTCTGACTATGGACATGTCCCTCTGCAGTGGCTCCTGGCAACATGGTTGGGTGGGATGCACTCCTCAGTGGTCCTGTGGGCCCCAGGAATGAGGGTCATGGGCATGGTGGTCACCCCCAGCCCCATTGCCCTTCCCTTGTGCTGCTGAAGGCCACACAGACAAGGGCTGTTTGCAAGGATGCCATTCTGGGATGGGGTAATTCGGAGCCACCCAAGCAAGAGCTCCAGCAGCCAGCCCTGGGGATGTTCCCTGCATCATTCAGTTAGCAGAAGTGACAGATCAGAGGAATTTCATTAAAAGGATCCAATATCCAGGTTTGATTATAATTTTGGGTTGCTGTGTGTTGAGTTACTCATTATTGGACCAGCCTTCAGCCTTAAGGAAGAGCTCCTCTGAGGATTGTAATCCACATCCTCCCAAACTGGTGGATTCATGTTTCTGAGGTACTGACCATGTACCAAGACCAAGACTGGACGTGGCCCTGAAGGTCAGTGCAGGACAGTTGCTGCCCTGTGATGAAATCTCTCTGAGGCTCTCTGACATCCTGACATGGAGGTGGTGCCACCAAATGCTTGACCATCCTGTTGCTGGGACGTAATCCTGCCTCTTTTGGGCACGCAAAGCTGATTAAACCCCCTCTTTGTTACGAAGGACACACACTCCTGTGCATGTTCTGATGCCTGCAATGAGAGCTCCACCACAAGTGAAGTGCAACAACCCCATTTGCACAAGCTCACATGGTTCCAGCTCTGCCCAGCCCACGGCAGCCTTCGATCCAGCACAGCATCAAGATGCAAGGGTATTGTGTCCTTCTGGGACTTCTTCCCATCCAATTAAGCTTCTGTGTACTGTGATCTCTGTCTCAGTAGTAAGTTGATCCTCTGGCAGGGTATTCAGTCAGAAATTAATTAGTGGGAGCAAAATATTGTGAATACATACAGTGTTAATTTTTTATTCTAATAACCTAGTTAATAATTTTGTTTCTTCAAGCAAAGAGGGAAAGTAGTGTGAATTCCAGCGCTTTGATCAGGAAGTGATATTTTGGTGCTAAGTTGCTAAGATAAGAATCTAGACCAATAGTGTTATACAAAAGCAATTAGAAGGCACTTTGGTAGTTTTGAAAGTGTCCTTTATGGAAGATGGACCAGGCACTCAGAAAAAGGTCTGTGCCCCAACATGACACCACTAAAGGGAGGCTGATGGGCGCTGTACAAGGAGGGGAGGAAGCTGTGCACATCCTTCTTTATACAGGTAGATGAATTAAACTACAAAGCACTTAAACTGTTTTTTCTGCTTAGGCTTTGTCATGAGCGGATGCTGCTGGGAATCTCAGTGGTGCAGGCAGGACCATGATTCAGGGCAGGCTGCAGGAGAACACCCCCTCTGACACCACTGCTCCTTGCTTTGTTATTCATGCCCGGCCAATGCAGAACATGGCCCAGAAAAACACATTTCTGCTCCGAAGTCTAGCAATATTTCAGTTTTATCTGCTTATTCTTTTCATTCATATTCCCCCCAAAAGTATGTGTACTTTATCTACTTAGTACAGAGCTTCACCATCTGCCAGTGACATTCAATATTCTCTTCTTTTTGAAATGGCCTAATTGATTGGAGGTCACGTTACAATGACAGGTCTGCAGGCAAACCTTGCTCTGGGTGTCTGACTAAGCCACGTGAGTCAACAGAAGCAATTCCTTCTCGTTTTGAAACAGAGAGAGCACATTCCTAGGAGGGAATAATGAATTTGACCATTTACACTGGTACTTATGTGAACCCTTTTAACATAAACACCAGAGCAGGGGAGCTCCAGCAGAACGATGCCCTGCAGTTGTGTGCAGCGCTGGAATCTGTGCTCAGCAGATAATAACACAAACAATAGCTTCCTGCATTCAGTACAACAGATTAACCATGCTCTTCTGCAGGTCTACCACAGTAACAGGAGGTGATTTAAGTTTGGCATTTTGAAAATGCTTATTTTACTTTGTTGGCACCAAGCCAAGGATGTGGGGAGCACTTTTCCACATCTGGGACTCTACTTAGAAAGTAGCAGGAGATTTTCTGATTCTGTACTTCCTTTTCTCTGTTTCCTTTAATATAAACCCTCTTTTCTTGACATGAAATCCCTAGAGTTCAGTGCAATGCACTGGGACACTTGCTCTTACCAGGCTGTCATCATCAACAAACAGCACAGAAATATTAGTGATGGATCAGCTTGGAGCAGAGGGCGTGTGGGTGACAACAAAAGTTGCTCAAGGCCAAGTGGGATCATTCTTAGGAGGGTGATCTTAAACAGGTATTTAACTCATAAAGCTGGGACCAGAGCTGTGGCATTTCTGCCCTCTGCTTGGCGGAGGGTCCAGACTGGAATAATCCAGATTCCTCATCAGCTGATTGGAAATCTTGCGTCTCTCCGAACAGAAGAATAATTGGAAAAGCTTTGATACATTTCTCCAAGTTTAAAAATGCAATTCTAATTATCTGAAACATTGTGATTGGCTCCAGAAACTGAGATAGTACTCATTTGTTAGATACCATCAGCCTTGTTACCCATAAGCTCTTCCTAAATGGAGGGGAACTATAATAAGGAAAGTGATGTGCTACAGTCTGTTATCTGATTCTCGTCACTGAATGGACTTGATTAACCACTTCTGACATTAATTACTTTGGAAATAATGTCAGTTATTGTTTCAGACCATCTCCGCCTAGACTAGCATGTTTCTGGAAGTGGCCTTATGGAGTCAAACTTCTGTCATTTATAAGTGGCTGACATTAGTTGGTCAAACACCAAATAGATTTGTTTGCAGTGACTTTACTGTGCTCTGTTTTGATCTTTAGATCCTTCTCCTTAGGACTGCTGCCTTGCAGACAGCACACTTCAGTTAAAAGTCCCTGTCTGGAGAAAGACTTTCAACTGCAAAGGTGTTAGACTATTTTCAAAGCTTTTTTTCATCAGAGATAAGATCTATACTTGCCTACAGTCAACATCTTTGAAACACCATAAGCAAAACAGAAGCTATCAACAAACCACATTAATATTTTAGAAAGCTATTTAATTATTTATGATGAAGCTTCAGCATATTCTTGACATAAAACTTCAGTGTAAAGGAGTTGCCTTGAGATATGCTTCTCCCTGATCAGTACTGTACTGCTGGGAACAGTTTATAGGGCTTTTATTTATCAGAGAACATCATTAACATTTAGTTAACTCAGAAGAAGTGTATTAAAGCCACTTTGCATAGTGGGGTTATGGTATTGTTCGCTTGCTGTTCAGGTATGCAGGAGTCAGCACGGGCTCATTGGGTTTCTGCCTGCAATACTGGCACAATGGGGGTGCATGAAGCACAGGTTACTTAGAAACCATGGAAATAAGCTATTTCATTACAGCTTCTCAGATAACACAATGAAACTGCCATGGTCTGAGCAGCTGTGCTGATAGCCGGGACCCCAGGAGCTGAGCCAGGAGATTCGGTCTGCCACAGAACTGTTAGGTGGCTGGGGAAAGTCATTTGATCTTCCAAACTCAAGTTTCCAGGTAATAGAGGGGGATAGGAAGACATCAGCTTCCTTTGTAAATGCTTCTGGAGTTAGAGATGAGAAGTAGCTTATGAATGCTCTGGTCCTCAACAGTCTTAAAGGAAAGTGAGTTAGACATGTGCTAGGGATGTAGTCAATTTCTAAAAGTTAATTTATGTAACTTTTACAGTTAAAGTTAATTTATGTAACGAGACAAGAATGACATTTCCTTCTTGGTGTCCATTAAAAGACCCTTTAACACGCAACATTGATTTTATGCTGTAGCACCAACAAATCTGGCGTTATAATTTGCCCTGCCAGAACAGGTGGCTGTGTGTCACTCTCCTCTGCATACCCGGCTTTCTTGGGGAAGCTGTGTTGGGGACACAGACCTGAGGCTGAGCTTCTTTCCTTGGCTTGTCCCAGGATTAAATTAGAGTGAGAACCAGATGGTTGGCATGAGGGCAAATGAGGGTAAATTTCCCCCCTCCTGCAAAAGAACCTTAGCATTTCCTGCACTGATAGCATTGCATCCAAATGTATAATTCCATAGAATACGATCTTTCCCAAAATCTCAGATTTACCAAGGCAGAAGATGTTAAATGTTTACTGATGTATCCGATGATCATTGCTAGACCTGGAAATTGAAGATTGTCTTCCTGAGGTCCAAGCTGGTGCCCGCTCCCACGGCTTTGAGGTGTGCTCCACCTGCTGCAGAGATGTCCAGATGTGTCACCTCTCCATGGAGCTTGAGTCACTGCATGAAATGTTCGGTAGTCTAAGTCCCGTTCTCAGGGAAAACACCATAAACAGCAGGATAATTAGTCTAGAAAGGCAGATTCACTGGCAGAACTATTGCATATTTATTGGTACAGCTAGTGGATAGGAAAAAAAGAGTAGTAATAGGGAATGGTGTAGTCTTATACAGTAGCAGAACTAGAGGGAGTGAAATTCACAGCGTCTGCTGGGAGTTCAGCTTTTCTTTGACTACTGCTAGCCCATACCTGCTGGGCATCACTTTTATCTTTGACTCAAAGGACACTTCTGAAGAAATTTCCTTCCCTGGCAGTTTTTAAACTTGAAACTATCTCATAATCTAAGGCATTTCAAAGGGGAAAAAGAAACTCTGGACCTACTTGCAAGGATGTTACCACACTACCCTCTGAAAAAGCACCGTTTTTCCCCCTGTATGTGAATCAAAAGAGCACTGAAGAAAAGAGAAGAAAAGAAACCCAATACTTACCCGGGTGCCAAGTCAATGCACTTGGAAACCAAACCAGCACTTGGTTTATTTAAGCACTATGCCTGTGATTTTTTTAGTCACCTTGGGAACTTTTAGACCTGTGAGACCTGGAGATCTGAGATGAGGTGAGGGTCGTGCCTTTCACAAAAATAAAGTTTTTTGCCCTTAATAACTGCTTAAGAGGAGAGAACTTCTTAGTTGCTGCTATATAAAGAAAATTGTTTGGATTTGGGGGAATCTGACTCGTGGTATTAAAATATTTGGAGCTGGCAGTAGTAGCCCAACTCTGTATCTTCTCTTAAAACTTCCACAGGCTTTTCGCAAAGTAATCATGGTGCTGACAACACACAACGACCTGAGTCTTCCCTATTTGTGCAAGAATTCACAGTAATGCCACACCTTTGACCTTTGGTGTTTTGAAACCAGAACAAGAGGAAAAATAAAGTCAAACTCCGAATCCAATTGTACATTGATTTGCCTGGCATGGAACCCTTTTTGAAGTAAAATCATGCAAAAGCAGAGAGCTGGACTTGAGGATCTGAAGGTTTTATTCAGGTTTCAAATTGAGATCTAGCTCTTCTAGCAACAAACCTAAGTTGTAGGTAGGAAATGGGGAGTTTCTCACATTGTTTTCAGCTCAAGAATGTAGAAGGAGGAAGAGTCATTTGTCATTTTGAAGATACCTTATTGTGTTGCTACCAAAAATGTGTAACATTGAAATTATTACTGTGTAAAAAGTGTCAATATTGTCATTATTACTGCACTAAAGTGTCATATTGAGGCATGGCAAGATCCAAGCTTACTGAGCAGGCTTTTGTTTCTGGTAAGGAAAGCCTGCAAGGAGAATGACGTTGTTATGGAAGTCTTTAGGTAGAGCATGTGAGCTCTTGGATGCTTTTGTCCTTTATGGCAAATTGACTACCGCTGTTCTAGGCAAATAAGCTATCCAGGATGGCACTCTGTGTCATCACTGTGTTCCCAAATAAAAATCACCTTTCCCATCCAGGCAAGTACAGGGAAGGGCAACTATCTTTTTATTCAATGTGCACATACACAGCATTTTTTCTGTGTGTGTGTGAATTTGCTCTGTCCTCCAAGGGACAAATTTTTAGACCAGTACTGCTACTGTGAACCCAGAAGATGCCCATGCACATCCACTTCAGTTCCTGGCGGCCTTACTTGTCATTTGCTGTGAGAGATAGCCTAGTTAAACTAAAAATGGGAGCAAGGGCATTAGCACAAGCACAGTTCAGCACTCCTGCAAGAAACTGTTGCCTCTCAACCTTGTCAAGCTTGGGCAGAGGAGGAGGGTGATGTCTGTGGCTCAGCTGAGCTGCTGCAGAACATGGTGCAGATTTTGAGGTTGTAAATGAGTGTTAATCTACATTGACAATTGCGTGCATCCCCGCCTTTCCTCTAAATTGCAGAAGCCAGAGCAATTAGTCTGATTAAGAACATGACTGTAGAACAGGCAATATGAGCTCTAATAAAGCATTTTCTTCATTTTTCAATGTTGTTTTCATTCACTGAGGCCCATATTAATTGCTAATAAAAAACAGAGCAAGAGGTTTCATTCTAAGGGCTTCCTCTGCCTTTTTGAAGTAAGAAGCTCAAAGCAAAGCACAATTTGGTAGATTACATTTAGCTAGACCTCAGTGCAGACTTCCTTCCTATCAAAGAT
Organism: Calidris pugnax; assembly: GCF_001431845.1. Classification (NCBI taxonomy): domain Eukaryota; kingdom Metazoa; phylum Chordata; class Aves; order Charadriiformes; family Scolopacidae; genus Calidris; species Calidris pugnax. The sequence goes on from NW_015094510.1 coordinate 28,734,373, forward strand.
GTTTGATAGCTCAGAGGACACTGCCACTGTAGAGTGGACAAAGGAGGTATGCAACCTGTGAGATATTCCTCTGCTAACCATGCTATTAAGTGCCAATCTAAAGCTTAATGGCCAGGTCATCCATTCCCTCACCCTGAGTTGGCTCTGTTGTGTTCTGGGATGAGAGTAGCTTCCAGCCACGTCAAAGCTGATGTGGCAGAAGCAGTAAAGATAATGTTTAATTCTTTGGTCCCACACACATTCTGCTCTGATGCCTTACCCATGTCCCAGATGTGTGCTTGTTCTGTGTGCTTTGACCTTGTGCATTCAAAACGCCACCAGACAGAAGGAGAATGAACGAATCCTTGGTGTGCTGAGTGTTGAGTTGTTGTATCAGTATGCAGAAGCTTTTGTCCATGGCAGCTGCATTTACTTTTGGGGAACCCCTGGGTTAGACATAGCAGAAAACTACTGCAAGGTGATGAGGTCGGTGGTCGGTTGTCAAGAGAAGTTGTGGATGCCCCATCATTGGAAGTGTTCAAAGTCGGTTTGGACAAGGGTTTGAGCAACCTGATCTAGTGAAAGATATCCCTGCCTTGGAGAAGGGGCCTTGGACTAGATCTTTGAAGGTCCCTTCTAACCCAAACCATTCAATGATTCTATGATTCTATGATAAAGAATTTGGACCCCAGGGTCCGAGATGTTTCCTAATGCTATGATGGAAAAACCTCATGAGGAAGGAAAGGTGTGGTAGCTGTTGCATATTTGTGAGAGAAAGAGAGAAACCACCAGGGTTCAGCTCTAAAGACAACCAGAAAGGTGCTTTCAGCGAAACTGCAAGAGAGAAAACCCAAAGCGTGAAACTTGAGGTAGAAGGAGTCATGGCCAGAGACAATGTGTGCTGCTGGCAGCCTCTTACTATGCTCAGGGGGAAAAAATGTTTTACGTACTTGGAAAGTAACATACCCCTCAATTTTTTTTCCTTATAGAAACAATTTGCGATTTTATTCAATTCCTGGGGTGAAAAGAAACAACATCCCCCAGCCCTGGTTTCCTTGTGTATCACTGCGGCAGGGTGGTGAGTGCTCCAGTGCTGGCGTGGGATGAAGCACTTTGTCCTGAATATGAGGACTGGGTAAATAGAGCAAAACAAAACCAACATGGAGAATTTTATTATCAGAACACGTCAAGTGAGTCACAATTTTCCAGGTGTATGAATGTAGAAGTTTTCTCTGCTGGGTAATTTGAGTGAAGCACATTATATTTGATTGTGTCAGTGGGAATGTTTTTTCCCCAGTAGCATCATTAGTTTTCTTGTGTTTCCTCATGCATTTATTTGCATTAAATGCAAATAAAACCTATATGTTTAGCTACCTATTTTTAAACTGTTGTGCGTAGATATAAGTTCTTTAAGGTAGGGATATTATTGTTATTTAACTTCTCAGTGCTATCTGGTGGTATTCTGATCTTTAGACACTACCACTGTAGTAATAAAATATAATGATGATAATAATGTCTTTGGGAAGGCACTTGCTGAAATTGCTTTTTGGATGTTGTGAAGAACTTTCATTTACCAAATGGCTAAGAGACTATAAATTAGAGCTAGTAATTAAAAATTTGAATTTATCTGCATGTACTTCTCGAGGAGATAAGGGGACTCCTTTTCATAAAATCTACAGTGCTCAGTCAGGAAGATGACAGTCACGTGTGATTCAAGTGATCTATGAAACCTAAAAGCAGCAAATCATGAAGCCATGGCAGCAGGTGACAAAGAATGATGGATCAAAATGTGTTACTGCAAAACATGTCCATTATGAGTGACAAGTATTAATAAATATCACTGGTTTCTTTCAAATAAATATCACATTAATAAATATCATTCTGTTGAGGAGCTCCTTGTATTTTAAATACAGCCTGTCTTTCTTGCCATTGTCTCATAGGCTGAGAACATGTAATAGATCTTAAATCATTTAAGTTTCAGCCTCCCAGTCAGGATCAGTTTTTGGCCATGACCTACCAGGCCATGTCCTTGGCCACCCATAGTCTCCACAAACAACAGCAGAAGCAAGAAAAAGGTGGTGGAGCCCCATGCTCCAGCTCCTGCCTTCAGGAGATGTCTGCATGAGGTTGGATAAATCCCATCCTCAGTCTCCCGTTTGGGGAACAGAGAGGTTGGCTCTAACTTTCCCTTAGACACTTAGTACCAACTGTTGCATGGTGGGGTAGTGGTTTGTGTGACCAGGAGGGAAAGGGCTTAGTGTGCATCTCAGGGGCTGCAGGGGAAAACACGCCTCAGGGCCACACTCCACGATGAAAATCTGGCCAATGATGATCAAAACAACATTTGACTAGCTGGGGGCCCAGGCTTTCCCCACTTAAAGTCCTGCTCAGTCCTATGCTTGAAAGGGGAAAATTAATATCTCACAGCAAACTGGAAAACGAACCTGTGGGAAGCAGTGGTGCTGTAGCCAGGGAGTGAGACATCCCTGGCGCAGGGCGGGCAGGGGAAGAGGTCCTGCCTGGGCTGGGCAGGGAGGATAGATCTCCTCTCCCACTCAGGGCTGCCCAGGGGATGACACTCACTCCTCCCTTCGCTCAGCTTGGCCCTCACCGCTCACCATCCACTGGGATCTGTGGGCTCTGGTCTAACATACCATGAGGCATTTTTCTCAGTGTCCATGGAGTGAAGACCCCCATGGTGACTCCTCTATGACTTCCCTTGTGCTGCTTCCCAGCGCTCCCTGGGGAAAGAGACCTTTTTGGGTCTTCAGGAGCAGCACGGAAGCACTCATTTTCTCCCTGAGACCTGTCAGCTGCTCTCAGAGGGGAAGAATGTGCAACATAATTAGCACTCAGCATCCAAGAAATACCAAAGGGCAACCCTTGGTGGTGGTTCTGGTGCTGGGGGACAGGGGGGCATGCTGTGACTCTCTGGGGGAGCCCTGCACACAGGTGGGGAGCTGCTGCCCACTCACTGCTGCAGGTCTCATGCCCAGCCTTGACCTCCCTGGGGCTTGTAGCTTAGCACTCACTCACAGCCTGTCTGCACCTTGCAAACCCCGGTGATAAATCCTCCGGGGGATTAGTCTCTGTCGTGGGCTGAGAGACACAGGACTAACTTTTCTTCTACTGCTGGGGAAAATTGCACTTTTAGAAGATTCTAGTGTCTGAATTTGTGAAAATATTTACTTTATAGACAGCCAGGCTCTGTGGGATTCAAGGTTAGTGTTTTCGAGCCTTGCCAGGTGCAGGGACAAGGAGGAGCAAGGCCTGGGCGTTTGACCCAGGGTGGCCAACAGGATTATTTCATACCATTAACATCACATTCAATATAAATTAGAAAAGTTTGCTGCGTAGCTCTCTCTCCCTTGATGGCGGCGGGGCCAGACAACTCCTGGCCCCGGTGCCGGACCCCTGAGGCCTTCCCTTCCTCCTGATGCCATTGTGCTCACAGTGTCCACCATTTGCTGTCCCTGCTGGGAGTGCACAGCTTCCTGCTGAGAGAACTGGCTGAGTATAATTCCTGTATCTTATATCAGTATCGGGATTAACACAGGTTCTTTAGTATTATTGTTAATTATTTAGTCTTAGTCTATTAAATCTATTTATATTTCAACCCTTGTGTTACTTTATGTTCCCCGATTCCCCTTTCCGGGTGGGGAGGGGTCATTGGGTGATAGAATAATTGTCTCATCGACAATAGATTGTTATGGGTTTTCTCAAACCACAACTATCTCCAGCAGCCCAACTCCAGCATTACTGCCATTCTTGTTTCAGCTCCCCAAGGCATCTGTGGGGTCTGCAGTGCCATGGGAAGGGCAAGATGGTGCCGGCTGACTTGGCGAGGGCCCAACCAGCCACACGGGCTGGAATGGCCGCAGCCACGGCACAAGCCAGGGCAGCACTGCAGCCCGCCTGGCGCGGCAGGGCACGGAGCCAGGGGCATGCTGCCTGCCGCTTTTTGGCCACCCTCGCACCCCTTGGGAAATGCACTGAGGGAGTTACATGGACTTCATCGCCCTTTGACGGAGAAGAAGCTGAGGTTCCTCCTTTGCTTTCTTTAAACCAAGAATTCAAGCTTTATTCTTGGGCAGGGACACCTCTCACTAGAGCAAGTTGCTCAAAGCCCCATTCAGCCTGGCCTTGAACACTTCCAGGAAGCTGTGAATGCCCCATCCCTGGAAGTGTTCAAGACCAGGCTGGATGGGGCTTTGAGCAACCTGCTCTAGTGGGAGGTGTCCCTGCCCAGGGCAGGGGGGTTGGACCTCGATGATCTTAAAGGTCCCTTCCAACTCTAACCATTCTATGATTCTGTGCCCTCTCTGCCTCCCCCACAACTCCTTATACTTGTAATCACCTATTTTTGGATCTCGTTTTTTTTGGGAAAATACAGGTGTTTCTCAGAGAGAGGAATCTGACAACTCTTACCTAGAAGTGCTGCATAATCCCAAATGTAGAAAAAAATTAAAGTTAGAAATGAAAGGGAAAAAAAATAAATCAAAGATAGTTAGCTGTCACCAGAAACCCCTGAGCGTACTTGATCTCTGGAAAAATATGTTAGAATGAAGTGGAAAACCCAGAAAAGGATAACAGAAATACAGGTGTAAAACTGGGGGCTGATGCAGCTTGCGGTGAAGGAGCGAGAGCTGGGTCCCGAGCACCACGACCCGGTGGGCTGAGAGCTGCTGCGCGGTGCTGCGGGGAGAGGGCGGGCGGCTTTTCACACGGCTGTTTTTAGGACACAATTACTTTGAAATTAATATTATTTTTTTCCCATCAATAAATGAAACCTAAAAAAGGCAAAAGGCATCTTGTAGATCTCCTTAAGTGGAAAACACCCTTTAAACTATGCCTGATAGTGATCTCTGAAACAGCTGCCAGTCCTGGCAAGCAGCAGCAGCCCGAACATGCTATTCTTAGCCCAAGAAAGCGTAAGTAGGTCGAGTTACAATTGGTTCTTGTAAACACCATCCCCACTAAAATCAGAAATCGATACGAGGTCAGAAATTTGTAGTATGCTGAATCAGAGAGATAAAATGGACGGGGTTGATTTAGTCATCAAATACCTGTTCTTTTGGTTCATCTCTGTTTTTACAAATGTTTTTTGCTCTATATGCTGTCAGTGGGATTTCTCTTCAGAGAGGGAGGTACCATGACCCTCCTGAAGGCCTGGCAGAAATAAGGTACAGTTTAGGGATGCCTTCTTATTAATGCATCCTGAGGTAAAGCTAAATAGTTAATGAGACTAAAAAGGAAGTTGCAACTTGATAAGTGCTTAGTGCTTGCTAATAAAACACACCGTATGTGTGAGTGAGGTGACACCAGACACAGGGCCACCGTCTTGTTTTCCAGAGCTGAGACGGATGCGCAGGTTGTGCCACTCCACCCGGGTCCCTGACTGCTGGAAAGGTAGTTCTTCAGCTTATGCCTGTCCCTGGCCAGTGCTGGCCACCCGTGGGCCCTGGAAGCAGGGTGGAGTGACCGCCTCTAAGCCACATTGGCTGAACATGAATTTCAAGTCATATAGTTCACCGGCTGCACCAAGGGCTTCCCAGGGAGTGGGGCATCACCGGTGACCAGAGGTGCAGGAGGAAGCAACTTCTGGACCGGGACTTCCCCAAGATGCCCTAGAAGAATTATCATTCCTGCTCTCCTCTGAACTCCTGTGCGAGTTTTGGAGCTACTCAAATCTGATCGACACCACACCAAGCAGTAGTGGGCTGCTTTTGTAGTGCTGCTGGCTGGAAAGGAGGTATGAGGAGCAGCAGAGGTGGATGGGAATGGACAGCCGAGGTGGCCCTGCAGGACTTTGCCTCTCTGAGAGGGCTGAGCCAGGCTCCTGTCTCCTCCCGAGGGTGGCTGTGCCTCCACCAGTGTCTGTGGTGCTGCAGGACTCCTCAGCGGGGTCCTGGCTTTCCCAAGGCCACTGTTCTCTCCTCTGTTTATATTCTTATCTCCCCCCTTTCTGGGATGGAAAGATTTAGACTTAAAGGGAGTTCATTTGCAGGCTAAAAAGACGATTTGGGGTAAAATGTGGGTAATAAATCCAGTGCAGATTTCAATCCTGTATTTATTTTTTTTTTAACTGCCTAATTTTATTCCATATTTTATCTGCTTTTTTTGGCTGGCATTATAAATTTGTTTCTACTCTATTCCACACATGTATTACATTACAGCTCAGGGACTTCCTCCACATCCAGTTGAGCGCTGCCTAATATAGCTCAAGTTGGCCTTTTAAATAGACATAGCATCCTTTCCAAACAACGTTCCTCTGTCTTTTCCATTACAAAGGCTACAGTTGTTCACAGCCACCTTGATAGAGGAACCAAGACCAAAACATCTTTAGCAGCATTGAGCTCCTTCTGATCATGAGAAAAACGTCTGTGCTTGATTGCAGAGGATGGCAAAGAAACACCAAAAGGAGGTTTCCAAATAAGCCCAGTAGGCAGGGTAACAGGAGGAGTCTTATTTGTGAGCTCTTGGCACGGAAGACTGGGGTTTAGCTGAGCCTGAAATGAAAGAGAGTTGTCTTAATTACGAGTCTGAGCCCTTTCCTTGAAACTGTGACCGAGTCAGTGGACTGATTTAATTCCTTGGCCTTGTTAAAACAGATTAAAAAATTCTGACATGGTTGGGATCCCATTATCGGTCAAAAGCCAGGTTAAATCTTCAAGAACTTGGGTTTTTAATTGGGATAGACTTGCCAAGTCTTGTGATTTATAATGTTTTGCACAGTATCTTTGAATTCCTTCTTGCAGCTCTAGCACCTGAAAGCATCTTAGCAAACAAGAATACTGCACTTTAACTGAAAAGCAAATGTGCACCTGCTGTAGTTAGAAGAACTTGAAAATAGGACTCCTGAGGTGCAAAACCATCAGGCGAATAACCTCCTGGCCCAGCAATTTGTATTTCACCTGTCAAGAAAATGTTCTGCTTTTCGGATCTTAAATCAAAGGGCAGTAATAATATTACTGTTAAGTTCACAAGTAGCCATTGGCTATACTGCAGCTTTTAATGTAGGACTAAAATTGTACTTACATATAGCTGATACAAGATACAGTTGCAGCTTGGGTAGGTCCTGCCTAGGTAACTGAATATATCTTTCATTATATCAGCTAGGCTATTAGAGACCACCCATGAAAGCATTTAGAAGACTCTGGAATCATACTAACTTTAAAATCTGAAACTAAATTGTCTGCTAAATTCATTCATTAGCAACACACTTGCTAATGGAAAATTCTTAGACAATGTTAAGCATTGTCACTACATAGAGAAAACTCTTAGTCCCTAACAGTCATACTCTGAATTATCTGTGAGTCCACCACACCATGGAGCTAATAGCTTGCACTGCTGGCCGCAGTCTTGGTTGTTCATAATCACCGAGTTCCAGGTCATCATGCCTGGGAGCTCACTGGTAAGAGAACTCAGAGCCCAAGTGTCTTCTTTCTTGATTTTCCTTGATTACGATTAGTGTTTTCCTGCTACTGCCCCCCTCCAAAAAGGGGCAGAAGGTTTCCTCTGCTCCAGATACCACTTATTTATTTTATTTTGTCTTGCCATCAGTCCTTCCTGTCCCATCTACTCCTGGACCCTCTCACTTCTCTTGGGTTCTCTCTGGCAACTTTTGTTACTTGGATGCCGCCAAAGTGCAGCTACAGCTGTCTTTGCCCTGTTGGTGATCACTTGATTACTTTTGAAAAATTGTGTCTGGTTATGCTGTCATAGAGTTACAAAACACATGTATGCTGTTGTAAATTATGCTATTTTAGCATCCAGGTTGAAGGCAAGTTTATATTGATGGCATCTTGATAAGTGTGCTCCTCTTCTACGGATGCCAGGCCTCTTTTTTGGTTACACTGTACTGATGTGGAAAAACACAACCAATACTCCATCTCCAGGGTCTGTGTAGGGAGCATGAGTTGGCACCACATCTTGCTCGACTGTCTCCAGAGGCCCCAGCTCGTTCCCTTGGGGCCCATACACTGGTCTCTGCACCTGTGGTCTCTGCACCTCCACACGTCTGGGAGCAGGGTCCTCACCAAATTCAGAGGTGGCACTGGTGGCTGCTGTGCAGCCATCTGCCTGAAGTGTAATGAGAAATGACTACAGCATTTCCCTGAGAAATGAAATACCTGGATTCAGTTTCCTCAGCCTAGGGAGGACCAGGCTTGCATCTCCCAATGCCGCTTGCGGGGGATGTTTTTCACCCAGCACTGTAAAACGAGGCATTCAAGGCTCATGGGAGGACAGGGACTAGGGGGAGGTCAGGACAGTAAAGGAGTAATGAACTGTGCTTAACCTGGCTTGGCTAAATATCTGACAGAGCGTGGGACCAGACTGCTGGGACACAGGGTCTTGCTCCCTCTCTTTGTCTCTGGGGACCATGCTGTGTGGTACCGCTCTGCTGTACACAGGGCAAGGGATACACACTCGCCATTATCGTTTCATGTAGTGCCTACACACGTGGCTTCCAGCTAATGAAATGGAAAGAGCTTTTAAAATGTTGAAACTTGTTACACTTCAGCTGTATTTTCATTTCCCTGATATTTCTTGGACTACAGACAGCCCCTCTATTGGTCAGTGGCAAAATCTCAAATGGCTAGAATAAGACTAGATCCATCTTTTCATTAAGAAGGTCACTATTTAAATATAACATGTCCGCACGACACTTTGCCTGAGGCCTGATTCAGGAAAGCTCCTCAAATGCATTCAGCTCTAAGTGAGAAGAGCTGTTCCGAAATCAGCAGCTGACTCATGTACAGCTAAACATGCACTTAAACACTGGATGGGATGCTGCAGCGTGGCTCCTCGCCTGTGGGTATCTCGGCATCCAGCCAGGCTGTGGGTGCAGGGAGCGGCCACCCCTCAGAGTTGTACATTTATTTTATTATTAATTTCTTGCCACTAGGCAGAAAAGAGGTTGGGATCTAAAAGCCACTGGCACCGGTGAGTTTTCCTTCTCTTGTCCCAGCTCCTCCGACTTCAAATGGGTGTGCAGCTCTCAGGAGACACTCAAAAGAGTGTCTTCTCGTTTGAATGCCCTCCTGTATTTAAATGCAATCCTTAGTGCCTCCTTGGCTGCAAGCACCCAACAAGCTGCACATCCACATTCCTTCCACTGAATAATTAAGGTACTTTTAAAATGTCTTAAGACACTTTTGCTTCTATGTGAAAAGATATTTTTTCAGTCCCAGACCACTTACAGGGTTATTTTTTTGGTTAGTCCAATTTCACCAGCTGTGTCCATTTTGGAGTTGTCTCTAGTAGCCAGACAAGGGCTTTCTTCACCTGAACGTGACAGCAGATTATTTAACCTGTCCCCTCAGTGAAGAGTCATCTAATCCTCTTAATCCATGTTCTCTTGCTTTCCGTGCCTGGAAGAGTAAGGGCACCAAACTTCAGCTGAAACATTATACTGCAGGATCCTCACTGCAGAAATAATTCATCCAAACAAGTCCTTCTGCAATCAGATAATGCCCAGCTGGTCCTTAATGAGGTTTTGAAGCACGAGCTGACAGATGTCCTGCGGCAGGGATGGATACACATGCCGGGGATGGCTACGGAGGGAACTTTGGAGCCCCAGACCCCACAGCAGCGGTGGCACCACACTGCCCCAGCCACGTTGTCAACAGCAGGCTCCGGCTGTACGTTGTACCTCGGTTGTTTGAGACTGCAAAACTATGATCTGGGAAGCCTGCCAAGCCTCAAGCCTATATTGGAACAAGGCTGGTGTGAATATATATAACTGTAAGCTCTAAAGAATACTTTAGATGCTGCTCTAGCAATAACTAATGGTTGAAAAGCCAAACTCTCCCTGGAATTCTGTGTCTATGAAGATTAGTTTTCATCCCTCTATAAATTATCGGAATCTGTTCTTTACCTCTCAGAAAACACCAAGGGCTTCAGATTATTTACCCACAGCCTATGACAAGCTCCATGGCTCTGGTAAAAGACCCATATTCATAATCATAAAAGAACCATAGTACCAACAGGGAAATCAAAGTTGCTACCTAGGGCAAGGGCAGGGAATTTGTGGATGGTATGTTTCTTTTTAGAAAAATCATTTTTTGGAACAGACATTAAAAAAAAGCTTTATTAGTTTGTTACAGAAGATACCAGTTACAGTACATAAAGTATTACAGGTTGTTACAGTATATACAGTACATGCACAATATAGATATTTTGTAAGATATAATTTTGACAAGTGAGACTGATCCCTGCTGGCTGTGTATTGCAATTTTTAAGCAAGTTTATTTCAGTCACAACCAAGGAGTTAGTGGTGAATCCTGCATGAACTCACAGGATTCATATCTAGACCTCCTTCCCTCCTCACTGAGAGCATCTTACTCCATGTCTGTGGTCTTTCTGTGCTCAGGGAGCAAGTTTGTATTGGAGTAAATGCTTATGACAGGCAGCTGAGGGTTATTTTGGTGTCTTTAACAGTGGCCAGTTATGAAAATATTCCTTCTGGTTCTTCTACATCTTCAAGAGCAGCAAGACAAGGTAATTTTCTATCTCTTTGGACTACAGCAGCCAGAAATGTGAACATCTTGAGCTCATACATACCCAAACAGCTGCCCTTTTTCTGTTCATTTCCACCTGAGACTGAAGCAGATGGTCTGTGGAAGTTGGAGAACTTGAGCTGTATTAAGGAAAAGCTGCCCCAGCCCTTCAGCATTCTCAGGAATTTCTTCTTGGGTTTTCTGGCCTCTGAGACTTCAGCAAAGCTTTCCCAGCCCCGCGTAGAGCTGAGCTGCAGCAAGACTCTTCCTTCCTTGAAGGAAGGCGTGGGGAGTGTCATGTACCTGCGGAAGGCTTGGGGGCCAGCATCACATCTAATGAAGTGCACTCAAGAAACTCCGTCCCCATTCCTGAGGGGCTGCGGGTCAGACCCTCCCAAGGAGGAGTGGCTGAGACCCTGTGGAGGGGTCTCCAAAGAAGCTGAGTTAGACTTCTCCACTGAGTGCTGGGGGATCTCAGAAAGATTTGTCTTGTTAGGGTGACGATGCGCTTTGGCTGTATAACCCTAAGTCTTAATCATACAGACAGGTGAGAAAAGGAAATACCACGCTGATTTTCTGTATACGTCTTTCTCATCTTTTTTCCACCCCTCTCCTCTGGAAATATCTAGGAATAAAGAAGAGCCAATGCAGCGGTTTCATTGTCCATGAACTATTTATAGCAAACAGCTTTCCAGTATGCCATTCATCAAATGGAAAAAATAAATCTTGGTCTTTAGTGATACTCAGATGCTTTGAAATTCAAAGAACTTGCTGTATATAAAGCAAAACAAATAACAGGCTTTTGAATGGAAAAAAATACCTTTTTTTTTTGTAGAAGCAATTGTTTCAAGCTTTCCTCTTTCTGTCTCTTTACAATAAAGCATCAAACACCCTATTTCAAAGATATTTTTTTTTCCAAATGAAATAAGTAGACCTGAAAATATTTTCTATTTTTTGTGATGCCTTGGCCTGTAGCTCCATCCAATTTTTGCAGGAATATAAGAGATCCAAGAGATGGACAGAATAAGATTGTTCGAACTAAATAGCATGGAAGAGTCTCTCTGGCTTTCCTGGGGTTTAAATCAGGCCCTAGAGGGAGGTTATTTTGCCAGCTGTGCTGTTTCTCCCTCGACACACTGCAGCTACAATTTGCAGTAAACATTAACTGCTTCTCTACTGAAATTTTCACATTTTCCTATGAATATATCATAGGAAAACTAAGAAATAGTACAGCACTTACAGATCAGATGAATTTATGTAAATGTTCATCAGCGCCGTGAACAGTTCTCATGAAAGGCAGTGAGAAATGAACTGCGAATAATTCGTCCCCAGTCCTACCAAGAGGGAGATGGGAGAAGAGACATTTTAAAATCTCACTCAAGGTGTCGGTGATTTTCTCCAGGGCTTTCTTAGCTCAAATAGTTTTTAGATAAATAAATAGTGTTAAAGAAAATAGTTTTTACCGAAAGTTTGGAGAGAATGTTCCTAATGCAAAATGGTGCATCCAAGCCCCACTGCAGCCAGTTTAATAGTCCTGATGTTTTCTGGTAGCTGGGATTATGCAGAATGAAGAAATCCAGGATGTACCATAGCCAGGTGAAAGCCATGCAAGCACATGGACCTGCCCGCTCCTACTGCCTTCCTGCCACCAAGCTGATTTTAGCTTGTAGTACTAGCCAGGCTGAAGGGCTGGTGGGAACTGGCTTTTCGGTTCACAAAGTAGGGGCCATCACACCGTTTTCATTAGCTTTCTGTGGCAGAAGCCAGAATATTACCGTGGTGCAGTATCTGTGTGCCTCCTAACACAAATTTCCACCTGCATAACATGCTACCCATTATAAACACTTGTGATTAGGAGAGGAGCTACTAATTATTTGCCTCCTCAGCTATGCATCGATCAGTTTATCTACATTGCAACAGGAAAATGCCATAAGATTCCCATCGTTTGGCTGCCTGAACTTGCCTAGCTAGGTTCTGGCTTTTACATCACCATGAAATCACAGCATAGGCTCCTTGGGCACTGGGCAATTCCCCAGGGTCTCATTTGCATGCTCCTTCCAAAGGGCACTGACGTGACATTTGAGTTACTGAACACCTTCCTCTTTTAGGGTGGTGTGTTGATAGTGTGGGTGCTCCTCTGTCTGTGCTCAGCCCAGTGACACCGTTTGCCTGTTGTGCAGCACAGCAGAGCTGGCTGCCGGGATGCTGGAGCCATGACATGACATGGGCGGAGAATGGCTAGAGCAGCCCTGAGGAGAAGGACTTGGGAGTGTTGGTGGATAAGAAGCTTAACATGAGCCGGCAATGTGCACTGGCAGCCCAGAAAGCCAACTGCATCCTGGGCTGCGTCAAAAGAAGTGTGGCCAGCAGGTCACAGGAGGTGATTCTACCCCTCTACTCTGCGCCCGTGAGACCCCACCTGGAGTGCTGTGTCCAGCTTTGGAGTCAGGAAGGACATGAACCTGTTGGAACGGGTCCAGCGGAGGGCCATGAAGATGATCAGAGGGATGGAGCACCTTCCCTATGAGGACAGGCTGAGAGAGCTGGGGTTGTTCAGCCTGGAGAAGAGAAGGCTCCAGGGAGACCTTATAGCGGCCTTTCAATATCTGAAGGGAGCCTACAGGAGAGCCGGAGAGGGACTCTTTGTCAGGAATTGTAGTGAAAGGACAAGGGGCAACGTTTTTTAACCGGAAGAGGGGAGATTTAGATCAGGTACTAGAAAGAAATTCTTTACTGTGAGGGTGGTGAGGCACTGGAACAGGTTGCCCAGGGAAGTCGTGGATGCCCCATCCCTGGAAGTGTTCAAGACCAGGCTGCATGGGGCTTTGAGCAACCTGCTGTAGTGGGAGGTGTCCCTGCCCAGGGCAGGGAGGTTGGAACTAGATGATCTTAAGGTTCCAATCCAAACCATTCTATGATTCTATGATTCTATGATCTTGTGCTGCTCCAGCTGACCCAGCTGTGAGTGTCTTCTCTTCCTGCACTGGGAAGTGGATATTAAACATCAACAGGGAGGCTGGACAAAGTCACAGTCCATCTTAGGAAGAGGGAATGCTCATGTAGCTCTGCATGGATGTACAAAAGCCAGGAGCATTCAAGCCCCTAACGATTTCCCCAGCAAGGACAAGCCTCTGTCTGTCCTTCTGAGTGAGCGGTGAGACCTGGTTGGGTTCAGCAACTGTTTCTGCAGGTCTGCACATGTGGTTGTTGTTAGTCTGAAAGGTGCATTGGCTTCCTGACTATGAGTTAAAGTAGCAGAAGAAAGCAGTGGCTTTCCTTCAGGGCTGCTCTTTGCTGCAGGACTGTGACCTTACATTTCTTCTAGTGCTTCATTAATCCCAGGAGGTAACATCCTATTAAACGTCCTTATCACATTCCAGAAGTTGATTTCGTAAATATTTCATGGACCGTAAGTGGAACAGCTGTTCCCTCGCGGCACCATGAATAGCACAGGCCCCCACTGCCGGGAGTCCCGTCCTCCCCTGTGCTGCCTCAGCCCTGCCCCTCTCCGGCATCACCAACACGCAGAGCTGCTGCTGTTGCTCCTCTCCCAGGCACAACCTAACACTTTGCTTTGTATCCCGGCCCAAAAAGCACCCAAATAAAGGTGCAATGAGGTCTACCGGGGGAGAAGGCCTGGGCAGCTGGGCAGGGAACAGGTCAGGCTGCACCGAGGCTGACCAGCCTGGCACGGTGTTGGTCCTGCGTGGCTGTGTCTGTGCCACTAAATAGAAGAGGCCAGGGGCAGTGCTTTGCCCTGAGAGCAGCGGGCACAGCCCAGCTGCCATGCACATGGCCAAGTCCTCTGAAAATGGGACAATCGCATCCAAACTGCCTCCAGTGAAGGGCCCTGGTGTCACACTGCCTGAGCTGTGTACGGGTGCGTGCATCCGTGGGGCTTGGCCAAATGTGTGTCCTGGGTGTGTTTTATTTACTAGTACTGATGGGACCTTTGGGACCAGTGGGGTGCACAGAGGAAGGGGCCATCTTTATGGCCAAGGGGAAATCAGAGCCCCCTGTGTGCCTGGAGGCTTTGTTGAGAAGTGGAGCAGCAGAGGCACATTCCTAACAAATTTATGGATAGGTGAATTCTGTCACACTTTTTTTTTTTTTAAACTGGAGCTTAGCTAAAGTTCCAGCCAGCCAGTAAACAAGGATTTGCACCTATCTATGTGGGAAGATAAAGGTCATGTGTGGCAAGCTATGCTTTGTCCTAAAAATTATTCTAAAACCCAGCTGATGTTGCCAACCTACGCTACAGGGTTAAGACCTCCTGCCAAAGAAATTGGTGTAACAGCTGGGCTGTCACATCAGTCCAAAATGCTTTGACAGAGTCAAAGAGCTTGCCTCCTACAGGAGATACTTTTATTTTTATGGTAAGCCTGGTGGGACTGAGAGCAAATAATAACACAACATGCCTTTTTCCTTGCTTACTGTGTCATTTGCGACCCGGTAACCTGGGACAGGAATCTGAAATTTCTGAATCAAACACAGCAGAAAGGGAGTAAAAAATATAGAGCAGTGAATCTGGCAGAAGTGCAAAGCTGGTGGGCACCAAGTCTTGAAAAAATACTTTTTTTATTTCAGGAGGAGAAATTTTCTTCCTCCATAGGGACAGGGCTCGGTGGGTACCACATACTCCATGGAGACACTCAGGGTGGGCCCTGGGGATGCTGCAATTTTCATCCCTGTTGTGCACTCAGAAGGCCGGTCAGAAAACCCATCACTCCTGCATGGCTTCTCTGATGTGATTTGGACAAGACATGCAGTACCGAGACTGCAACTCAAATCCAAAGTTAGATTTGCAGGTGGGATCAGCAATATTTCTTTCTCAGATTACAGTTATTTTAGAGGCATATGTCTGCTGAAGTGACAAATGAAATTAATGGTTTGAACAATTAAGATAACCTGGATCTGGGCTGAGTGTTTTTGGCCTGAAGAATGGAGGAGCTTAGTGAGGGAAGGAAAGCAGCCTGAATAACCCTGATTTTAGAAACAGTCTCTGCAGACTGACACTGGGGTGGGTTTTTTGTGCTCTCTGCATTTTTAAATCTGTAATAGTCTGAGTTTCTGCTGAAGAAGATTAGTTGGCAAAATTAATTTTTGAGATTAGTTGGTAAAACCAGTTATTTATACAATCATGTTTTTATTTGTAGTTTTCTGTGTGAAATCGCATGCATTTCCCTGACATTTTGACAAACTGGCTCTGTTTTGCCTGGCTAGAGCAGCGCAGCCAGAAGCAGTGGCCCTGACCAGACATAACGGTAAATCCTGGTTTAGGTCCCACTGCCAACCAAGTGAAAACTGGCGGTGACGTCAATCCTGTTCAGAAATATTTGTGGCTGGATGCAGAAAGCTGTGTTCCCTGCATCTGTCTCCAGACATGTTCACCCCTGTTCTCAGTGGACGTGGCCCCTGGATCCTACTAACCTCTTTGTAAGTACTTTGGGCCCAGCAGCATTTTCTAAGACACTGTGGCTTGTCTGCCACCAGTTTCCCTGAATTTGAATAGGCTTCTGCTTGGCAGCTTATCCCTTCAGCTGGGTTTATTGGACTCTCTTTCTTAGGGCACTGCCAGAGCAAGACCTTCTTTTTCTTCCAAGTCAAATGCCTTGGGAGGCAGTAGGCAGGCAAGGGCACCTACAGTCATGCCTCCAGGGAGGAGCAAGAGAGCACCTTGGCTTAGAGTATCCCTCGCATCCTGCCCCCACCTTGTATACACACACACATCCCCCCCTTCTCTGTTGCTCCTTGGCTGACATTTCCTCAGCACCTCCCCTTCTCTCAGGCTGGTCATACCCAAGCCACGTGCTGGCAAACCTCAGAAAATAATTGGCACAGAACCAATCATGCCTTATTACGAGGAGGACTGCACAGAGAAAACAACACGAGCTAGCAAGGCTCGTGTGCCCTTATTGCCTAGGTAATCATCAACAACATCAACACCTGCCAGTGTGTTGGGCTGGAAAAACTGAACTTTAGCTCAAGATAATGAAGCAACATCCCCCTGATGTTTCCTGGGTTAACGAGTTTCTTCTCTGACCTGGCACAGGTTGTCACTTCTCTCCAAGAGCGTAGCAAGCCCCGCAGGAACACTGCAGAGGATCAGAGCATGGTTCCCTGGCTGTTCCTGCTGGATTAAGAGATACTTTTGTTAGCCAGGGCTGACACAGGTCAATGTCATGTCATCCAGCCCGAGCAGTCTATTAGGTGTCAGACGGTTGCTAGCTCCTATGGGCAAAGTACTGGTTTCGTTAATATTATCAAGCCAAGTCAAAGAGTGTACTGACCTGCATCCCTGACCCTCTCCTGCAGGGAAGAGTTACAATGAGTAGGAATTCATGCTTGCTGCTAGGTTAGCCAGACCTCTTGTGTGGAAACTGTCTCCTGTGATCCACAATGATCTGGAAGAAGGCAGATAACACCTCTTCCAGCCAAGAAGAAGTGGAAGAGAATTCATAGAGGAGCAGATGCCAGAGGTGCATTCAGCCAATGCTTCCAACACAGCGTTTTCAAGCAGAGCATCTTGTAACCACCTGTGCAAGCATTTGCACCATGCAAAATGGCTAACACTGAGCAGTGCACCCAAGGGTGGAGGGGTGGTGGGGTGGCTGGCTCCAGCTGCCGTAAGATCTGACTGTGTGCTGGATCACTGCAGCAGGATTGTGTGTGTGGCCTGGTTCAGAGAAAGTCTTGTTGACAGCTGGTTTGGTAGTGCCCAGGTTTGGTATCAGTGGTTGCTTAATCAAGCCCTGGAAGGGCAAAACAAGGAGTTTCCTGTTTCAGAGAAAGGGAATGAATGATAATGTGTTAATAGAGGGTATGATTCTCCCAAGGAAAGATTAGATAGCTGAGCAGGGAGTGGATGTCCTTGTTTTCTTTCCCTCAGCCATATCACACTCAAGTCTGTAGGCATAAACGTAGGTGTCTGTGGACTGCTCACTTGCTGCTGTCTGTCTGCAGTTGTATACCCTCAGGTAACAAAGCCTCCATCTGCTCATGCCGAGATGTGTTAATTGATTTTGTAGAAAGCAAAAAGTGGATTTAACTGTTCATCAGTGATGCACAAAGTGTGATTACTAGGATGAGAAGAGGGCAAGGAATATTTATCACAAACAAAAGAGGAAGCTTAACCTTAGCATTGTAGCTACCTAGTGTTAAAAAACTTTGCTCCCAATACGTTCCTGCCCAGTAGTCCTGTTAAAAGTTGCTCACTCTTAACACTTGTCTTGCAAAGAGCCCAGACAAACATATGTCTAGCAAAACAGATTGGGAGACTGACCTCCAAATGGATGATTATAACTGATGTGGATTTTGACGAAGCAGGAGGAAAGAAGTGCTGGGGGAGCCCAGACTGAGGGTGCTGGTTTGGGCTGTTCTGCAATTTGGCCATTGAAAACTTCTTTTTTCTGGGTTAGATCCTGACAGTCCCTAAAACTCAGCTGCATTTGGTAGTCTGGAGCAAGCATCTGGGTCCTGGGGAGGGAGGGGATTTCTGGGTTGTTGAGAGTACCCATGTCTGACTTTTTCTCATTTACTCCATAATAGTACAGTGCACTGAGAAAGAATAACTACTTTTCAGTAGTTAGATACAAAACTGTGAGCTGCATTGCCTTGAGCCAAGGTTCATTTCAGATTTCATTCCATTCACCCAGGGTCAATGACTGGTGTGATTAGAAACTCCTTAGAGACCTCTTGACTCTCTTCGGCTGTGTATAAACACCTCAAAGATGCAGGTGAATCAGTGCTGAGGGGGGATCTGTTCCTGCCTTCCCTCACCAGCAGGTCACTCCAGCCCTTATTAGCTGTTTTTGTCCTAATGAACACAAGGCAGTGCCACCACATGCTTAGGGCTCAGTCTGGACCTGGTTAAAACCAGTAACAAGATTCCTTTTGAATTCAATGAGAGAAGGATGAGATCCTTCATGGGCTGACTAGCACCATGCAAACCTGGATAGGAAAGAAAGTTGATTAGAACACAGCTACTTAAATTAAAATCATGTTTGCTGTTGTAGTTCATCCTTTTCTCAGGAATCAATGACTTATTTGGGTTGCTATGGTTACTTGGGACTGTTATGCAAACCCAGGTCAGCCTATCCTTAGAATGCTGGATATAGTCAATTTGAAAAATAAACACAATAAATGCTGCATTAATCATGCCAGAGCTCCTGTGACTGCCTCAGACCCCTGAAAACAATACTGCTTGCACTGAGGGGTGTCTCTCACTTGGTTTTGTTTCATGGAACACAATGTTTTAATATGAGCATAGTGGCTTTTCTTGCTGGAGTGAAGCTAATTACTATTGGCCTTGTATTGGGCTCAATAAATAGAACAGAAACATGAGTGTCAGCATGTCTCTGCAGATAGTCTTTGTGGGTGAGGTGAGCCAGCAGAGGCATGTTTTAGGTACTGTTTGGTGACAGTTTGTCTATTCATTACCCCTTTTTACATTTGTAGAGCACACCTAAATCTTGAAAAAGCATTAGGTCTTTCAGCCCTGTTCGCTTCCCCCTGTCCCAGGCGTTGCCAGAGTAACTGAGGGTTCTTGTCTACAGCATCCAGAACCCCATACTACTGTAAAAAACAGTAGCTAATTGATGACTGCTAAGCTACACTTATACCAGGGCTCATGCTGTGAAGCATTAAAGACAAAAGTTTCCTTTTTTGTTTAAATGCAACAATATTCTTGGTTCTGATACAGATACCCAGTTTAGTATGGTTTCCTCTCCACCAGTTATGGGCTGGACCCAGAGCTCACCCCCACATATCCTGTTTGCAGACCCCCATGCTTCCTTTTGGTGGTTCCTGGCTGGAAGTATGCTGCTTCCTACCCATCTCTGAGTTTCATAATTCCAAAGGGCAGATGCTTTTTGTCTGTTGGTTTTGTCTTTTTTTGTTTCCCCAGACAGGTTCCAGCTTGCTGAAACCATTCATTTCAGACATTTCCCCTATGGCTTCAGCTTGCTGGTTCTGTTCACAAGCTGCTCTGAGTATCCCTCGGGAAGGATGCCGATTCCTTTCCGTGTTCCCAGGGATGGGCTCTCTGTCTTCTCACAGTGGATGCTGGACTATGTAAAATGCCTGCTGCCAGTAGTTACTTCCTGCTGATCTAGCTGAGGGGGTGACATCCCACCATAGTGTTTTGTGTTTTGGCTTTTTTAAATTGAACCAAGCTGCATCATTTTGTCAAAGATTTTGCTGTTGGTGTTTGTGAAGTGGTGAGAATGGGAGGGAACAAAAGCTCGGACTAACAGGTAGAGCATAACCCAGAATTTGCTGCTTATTTGGCTTCTCAATGGTATTAAAAGGCCCAGTTTGGCCAAGGTTTAGTCAGAATTTCAGAGTTTTCCCTGTGTTGGACTCTAGTGGGGCTGTCCAAGGATTCATTTCTCAGGTGCACACAGAATGCCCTCCTTCCACTCCTTTCAGATGGTGTATGCACAGGTTGCCCTGCTGCAGCATGCTCTCTTCAGTAGCCCCCGTCCTTCAGGACAGCCCCCATCACCCTGCTGGGATATAGCCCTCTCTGGGTCTTTATAGCCAACCAGGAATGGTTAACAGCTCTCTGCAGCTGCCACAGCTCTGTCATGAGGATTTGGGCATGCTATTATCTGTCTGAGGAGAAATGGTACTGTTTTCTTGAAATGCAGGGCCTGCTCCATGGCATCTGTGTTCCTTGCTCTGTGGCAAATATGAAGCATCATCTTCTTCCCCAGAGAAGGAGGGACCACACACCGCACCTGGGGTAAGGGCATCCATGCAAGCGAGTAGCCGTGTGGCTTGCACATTATGGCAGAGCTGGGCTGTGAGCTTTCAGACAGCAGGTTCATCGGCCCATAGCCCTGACAGACCACACAAACACTGTGGGTTGAGAGTACCAGGCTGTGGAGAGACGACAGCTGGTGGCTACCTAGTAACTAAAGGCAAACCTTCCCCACAGGGAATATTTACAGGCTGCCTTATACATGACTCCAGAGATTTAAGAACTCACACGACAGCTGTCTGAGTTAGAGCTGAAAGATTTTCACATAGCAGTAGTGCTGATATGGTTGTTCACAGAGATAAAAATTGTATTTCTACACGGGGCCAGGACATAGTTTATTAAAGACTCACTTCTTTTCGTGTAAGAGAAGTAAGCCAGGCTGTGGGCACACAGACACCTCACTCTGGGCCAGGATAAGGGGACAACCTGCCTGACATCAGTGGCAGCTCATGGCCAAACTCCTACTCAGAAATAACTTTACAGTAACTTGCTCCTTTTTTTTTGTTTGTTTGGTTGGTTTTTTTTTTGTTTTGTAGAGATAAGCACCCTGTCTTTGTTTATACAGTTACTGGGCTGCAACCAACAGGCTGTAAGCTCACAGCTACCCTTGTTGCTTTGTGTTCATCCCTGTTCCAGGATGGCTGGACCCTTTGCTGGCGACTTTCAACACACGGATAGCTACGAGGGCATCAATCAGTCTTGATGCAAGAGCACTGAACGTCAAGACCTGAGTACTGAAAACTGCATTTCTTTGCCTCTGACCCTGCTGCACCAAAGTCTCTCATCCACCACCTGTGGAAATGTTCTCTACCACTCAGAAATGAGTTAGAAAAAGAAGATTGTGTTTCCAGTTTGAATATGTATTTCTCTACTAGTTTGCAGATCATTTTTTCTTTGAATAAATGCTGACCGGATTTTTTCTCTGTTCCCTTAGCACCTTTTATCTGTGGGCAGAAGTCTGCTGGTTCACACATAAACCCCAGAAATGGTTTTCACCACAATAAGAAGCTTTTACGGATGTGGCAAATGTCGTGCCTGCTCTGCTCCTGAAGAAGCTGCTGGCGAGGGGCCTGTAGATGCAAGGATTTAACATGCATCTGCCTGCTCTGTCTGCCCCAGCTGCAGCTCCATCCAGCAACACATTTTAAAGTCTAACAGCATGGAAGAGTGTGGCCACAGTAATCTGCACCTCTGTGACCTTGACCCTGATTGCTGAAATTAGCTTTACAGACGGTTAAGCTCAAAAGCCTCTCCATAGCTTCCTCCAATGCTGGCTGGACGAGGGAGTGCGGTGAGAGCATATCCCAGTGCATAGCCGTGAATCCCCTGTTAGCTTTCAGTTATCTTCAGGAGAAACTCATTAACTGCAAGGTCTGATGTTTAGCACCACTGGGAGAAGTCACTTTTTAATGTCTTTCTTTAAAGTCCAGTGAAAGACAAAAGCTGTGTCCCAGAATTCAGCTCCCTTCAGAACAAGCGGGAGCACATATGAGCTGAGATATAAAATACATCCACTTTGTCTAACTTTCTACAGCATTTCTGCATTATTTCACCTCTGATATTTAGTCTCCTAAATGCTATTCACTGTCTTGATTGTCCCTGGTGTGACTGGGTCACTGTTGTTGCTGGTGAATTGATGTTTTCTTCATTCTTGACCTGACATTTAAAGTAGTTTGAGGACAGCCGGGTATAAAAGACTAAAATTGAGGTATTCCTCTCTTTATCCTTCTTGTCTTACCTCTCATTTGTGGTGCATTAACAGTAATTTCAAGTTGTCTTCTTTCCCCACTGTGTTCAGGGCTGCATGTGATCTTTTACTGGTCTAACTGCGTTACCATATGGGTTTGTAATTTGGCTCATAGTATTGTAGCTTTTGTCCAGATGAAAATATTGTATAGAAATAGGAGGAATATTTTCCGACTCTAGGCTTGTTGTGAAAAGAAGTCTAATATTAATAAAACTAAAAATGAAAACAATAAAATTAGCCTAATAGAAATATGATAAGAGCAAATCTAAAAATAAATGAACTCTAAATAAATAAATGAACAGAGAACAAGGGACTATGACCTGGCAACAATTATAAATGTCCATGTGACTTGTGTCCCGTACTTTGGTTATTATAATCTTTGAAACATTTTTCCTTGTTATTCTGGGCTTTTCTGGTCATATTCATCTTGCATAACTGTGGAGAGAAAAAAGCTAAATACTTTCCTTCCAGAGAACTGTAAATGTCTATTTTATGTCAAATAAATTGCTAGTTGGAGGACTCTTTCTCCCCACCAACTGTAGTGTGATACCATGAGAAACTCGACGTGAGAACCCTTCCCAGGCCATTCAGACCAGGACCTTACAGATACTGATATTGGAAGAGATTAATCCCTCCCATCCCTATACTCCCATCCCCATCCCTATACTGAAAAATAATGATGATTCCCTGCCTGCCACCCATTCCCTATTGTGTTCCTTTTGAGGATTGGCCTCGCTACCAAGTCACCATAAAGCAAAGGTAAACATGCATGAACGAGACTGCCATTACAATTTGGAACTCTTATTCACTGATATTTCAGTGCTCTCTAGAAAGATGAGATTGGGGAGCAGCAAATATCAACAATATGGGGCAAGATGTCCTACTTCTGCTCTCCACACCCAGACTATAAGTCCTTAAGATCCTCGCTGTGCTGACAACTCACCCTGGAGACACTGTCCATAGTTGCTTACGTTTTTGATCACTGAAGATCCCCAAGACCTAAAAGACCAGCAGTGGCAGGCAGATAGCTCTCTACTTTGTCTCTCTGTTGCTGTGCAGTCCTTTTCCTGTCTGCCCAGAGGAGGAACAGAACTGAATCCAGATCTTCACATCCCATGTGTGTCTGTCCCTGTGGTCCTGTTGGGGAAATGGAGGTACAGTTTGCTGCAGTTTGAAGAAATGATGCCTGTGGCATCTGAAGATTTGTTCAAAGCATCTAGTTTGCTGTAGATGATGAGATGCATACAAATGCAGTTAGTAACTACTTTTGTGACTGGGTGCTCTGAATATTTCTCCTTTGCTTCTGCTGATCTGATGTTCCTTCCCATTTTGGGACCTTCAGTTTTGCTTTACACTTCAGTAAGCCCCAAACAACATACTGATGCTAAGCTAAACATCATACGAACTGTCTGTCAGACTCTCCGATCTGCTGGATAGGCAGCTTTACATAGGAATAATATATGGCATCTCTGGGCAGGGACACCATGCACTGTTGGCTTTGGAATATGAAGAGTCTTATTCCTTGCATTGAGGAAGGAACTCAAGAGTGCCAACTTATTTAGCTTTCAAAATAAAAGGATAAAATGCTTAACTCAGAGTGAAGGGTAAAATCACCTGTACCTAAGTAGGTTGCAGTGTCTCTCTGCAGCCCCAGGAAAGGTACCTGGCTCTGAAATGACAGCATTTGAGATTTGCTTTGACCTGTAGGATCCTCTATCAGCTAACTGAAGCAACTGCCTACTCACCCTGGGGCTGGTGTGAATCCTGTTCTCGGGAACTCAGGTAGGTTCATCTGCTATAAATATAAACCTCTGCCATTTGGCCAAGTCCAGCCTTCCTAGACCCTCAAACTCCCTTTGGAGGTGATCAGTACAATCTATGGAGTTTTGGGAGGCTGACCCTACAGCAGACATCTACAACAGGCAGATGACTTTCAGGTATCAAGTGCCTGTTTTTCCTTCACTGAGTCTTCTAAGGGAGCCTGTGCTGACTGGTTCTGCAGAATACTCTGCTGTAGTCATGAGGCATCTCACTGGGAGCCGTGGGTCTCACACCTTCCTGGCAGGTAGGATCCTGCTGCAGCTGTTGTGAATTCTACCAGGAGCCCAAAACTGAGATGTGGCAAAGTTCAGGCTCTTTTGTACATCTTCTGCCCATTAGCTTTTTGCACATTGGTGGTGTCTGTTTACAAATTCTGTAAATCACCAGATTTAAGACCTGCTGAGCAATTTTAAGTGATAGTTGTCTTCATTTCCCGTAGTGAGACACAATATGTGTGAAATACATGCTGTGATTACAAGTACAGTACGTTGCTGCAAACTTGGGTCCATAAAGGTAAAGACATCAGTGTTTCAAGTGGGTCTTCGAAGAAGATACTCATGATTACACTACAGAGTAGGTGCCAATTTAAAAATGAACCAATTATTACCAGATTTAAAAATATATATACTGCACTTAGTGAGAAAGCTAATGATGAGAGCAAAAATGAACACAATCTGCTCTAATTATGTAAGAATGCCTTTAAAAGATTATGTGCTACTTGATTAGTAGGCTGGGATGAACTTGAGATACTCACAGCAACTTTAAATATAGACTAGAGCCTTAAGTTTGAGTATGCAAGGCACGAAGAGGGAGCTTTGGCACGGGCCATGTGAAAGCTGAGAACATCCAGATCTGTCAGAAAAAAAAGAAGAAAAAATACAAATGCCAACAAGAAAAATACTCAGCATGGTATATAAACCTCTGGGTTAGTATTTAAAGTAAAACCATTTAGTCCATTCTCCTCTTTATCTCCTTTTTACTTTCCTAATCAGTTTTAAATCACTTGGTTAAATAAACCATCCTTTTAAAGATACATCCTTTAAAGTCTTTGGGCTCTTTGTTCATAAACAGCAGGAGTATGGTTTGTTGGGTCATGAGTTTCAGCCTCTGGCAACTGCAGAGTCTAATCTCCGGCGTATTGAAGTGAGATGTTCCGACACTGGTCGGATTTACAGTTAACGTCCAGGCACATTCCACAGCTCAGGCGTGTTTATTGGGACCCCCTGTTCAGTGCTCAGTCCTTGTCTTTCTGTGTGTGTACATATATATATTCTATCAGATGACATCAAAAGTAAATGTAACATAGTTCACCTCTTCTAGTTACGAGGGACTAGCTCTGTCAATCAAAATGTGTTTCTTAGCTCGTTGTCTCAGTTCTAGCAGATGAGCTGCCTTCAAATAGCTGCTAGGCTGAGGAAAGAGACTTTCTCTGCTGTATGGAATATTTGAATCTGCTGCTTCATTTTTGAAATTTTGAAAGTGTGAAGGGTGTTGTGTAGAGAAGCTGAACTATGAACAAGTTGCCTGGTCTATAACTATTCATGGAATGAGCTATCACAGCTGCAGGAACAGACCCTTGTATTGAAGAGACCCCCTGACAGAGCAAGAGGGAGCTATAAAACCAACCCTATTTGTAGTCCCAATCTAGCAATCCAAATAGACTGAATCCTAGAAATCTGAGGAGAGGCAGAGAAAGATGATATTACATTTGTTCCGTTTCTATATCCTTTCTCTGGATTCCCATACCAGCCAGTATGTTGGAGTAGGTGAACCATTCTTCTGGTCCACTAATGAATTGTTGTGATCCTATATGCTCTTCCATTGTCTCCTGTAAGATCCTCAGCACAAAAATGAGGGAAACATCTGTGCCTGTGGAGAGATAGGAAGGGTATGCAGGAGTTAGGGCGTTTATCGTGTGTGCTGATAAATGACATTTATAGCTCTGTTTCCCTGCTTTGAAGAAGGGAATCTTTCCAGCTCTCATGGATGAAGTCCAAGATGAAGGAGGTGAGATGGGACAGAGCAGGAATGGGCTCCCTGTCAGTGCAGAAGTGCAGATACAGGCCCGGGCACCAAAGCTGGGGGGTTCCAGTTAAAGAAAGACGTTTTGATTTTTCTGTTGGCAGAGAATAAAATAAGCCCCAAGGTCTCCAGGATGCACAGCCCAAGGGGAACGTTTTGTCACTGATGTGTAACATTTATTAATTAGTTTCAATGGCACTCAAATGTTTAGCCCTTTTCCTGCTGGATATACATGTGATTCAAGGTGAGGTGGATTAGCCATTGCATGAGAAAACCAGATATTTCTGCTTCAGAACATGGTGGGGAAGGGAATAGGCTAGGGCAGCTTCATGGCAGACATGTTCCTTGCTTCCCTTGAGCAGATGGGGAGCATTTTGAATCTGGATTTCCCAAATCCGTTGTAAGTATGGGAGGTGTTTGCCCAAGTTTTCCATTAGAGGATGAGCTTTGATGGCACAGCCCAGCATCACAACCGTGCCAACCTACTTAGGCATCTAGCTCCTGGACAAGACATGGGTTCAGCCTTTGCTCTTTCTTCTGTATATTTTAGCACAGGACTCCCACACAGCGTGTTGGCTTTTGCGAACCCA
This sequence comes from Calidris pugnax, assembly GCF_001431845.1. Taxonomy (NCBI): domain Eukaryota; kingdom Metazoa; phylum Chordata; class Aves; order Charadriiformes; family Scolopacidae; genus Calidris; species Calidris pugnax. The sequence continues at coordinate 28,760,797 of NW_015094510.1, forward strand.
CCACCTGGGTGTCTAGGAGGGCAGTGGTAAGGCGGTTAGGCCAATGAAAGGGAAGATTTCTGCTGTTCTGGTTCCCCTCCTACCTCCAGTGATTGTGTGGGGAGGCTATTTAGGGAGATCATCCAGCACAACCCAAGCAACCCTCCCTCCACCCCCCTGGTTACCCACAGCTATTTGTTTTGTTGTGTTTTTCATGGGGTTGGTTTCCAGCCAGCCAGCCTCCCTCACCGGGGGCATCGCCCGTGACATGAGGGTGGACATTGGTGCAGAGGGTGAAACCTGGGAGCTGATGGAGGGGGACTGTCACAGCAAGCTTGGATACTCTGAGCTACACCATCTCCCAGCATGCCCGAATATAAATACAAAAGGTGTTGGAATCAGTAAATAATCTGCATACCACGTATCATGTGGTGTTTGGCAGAGAGAATAAGGCCGGCGTTGTGGATAGCCTTACACACTTAAACCTGATCAGGCTCCTCATGCTCCTCTGGCAGCACCGTGCTGCAGCAGTGACCCCTGTGACTTGGGTGGAAACACTCGTATCATTCATCTGAAGCAAAGGCTCCAAGCAGGGGAAACCCACGGCAGCACGAGGCCAGCAGAGTCTGCTCCCGGTTCAGTCCAGCCCTCTGCACTGGGACTCTCTTTCAGCTGTATTGTTTTAAAGGAAACAAATAGCCATTTCTTTTTGTTGACGTATATAGCAAGTTCTAGTGCTGCCTTGAACAAAGATAAAATGTGGGGATTACTGCTCTCTAGGCCACAGAGCAATGTGCTTTCTTGGAAGAAACACTGCAGGGTGGCACAAATGCTTCTCTGCATCATAGTATCATAGAATCATCTAGGTTGGAAAAGACCTTTAAGATCATTGAGCCCAACCACAAATCTGACACTGCCAAGTCCACCACTAAACCATGTCTGACAGTTCTGTCTTGCTCTGCAGACACTGATTCCTGACATGCTGAGAACCTCAGGGCAAAGCAAGTCATTCCTGCCATCCTCTTCAGCCCAGGAGCCGTCCTTGCTCAGGCAGGTGGAGCATTAACATCAGCATTGAAAACTGATGAGGGAAGAGCATGCAGATGAGTCAGTGGCCCTTTAAAGCAATTGACTATGCTTTTCAGACCTCCTAGTCCCAAACTTTTCTATCCAGAAAATGATCCTGGATTTCAGTAGTCTGTATTTAAATGCAAAGACTGTTTTATTCTTATTCGCTTTCTTTTAAATGTATATGAAGTTGAGAAGCTGTGGGGACTATAGGTATATAGGACAGCAACACCTGTACTGTACTTAGGAAGGTAATTGTATAGACTGTGCTCCATACCCTGGAGAACATCTTAAGAGATGCTGAAATCTGCACACAGACTTCTGCAGGTGGCTCTTTCTTTCCTTTTCCCCACATCTGGCTTGAAGACACCAACAGGCCAAAAGAAATTCTCGTAAAATCCCGTTGCGTCCCAAGGGCTGCCCACAGCTCTGCTCTTAGCACAGCACCGTGTCAGAAGAACTAAAAGAAGCAAACCAGCCCACAGAGCCCACTGCATAAACAGCCTTAACCAAATCCTGCAGCCCAGCTTAGCCCTTTTAAAATATTTTGGGGGTGATGTCAGCACCTGGGTTGCCAACGCACTTGTTGCTCTCCTCCCTCAGCCTACTTTAGTTCCCACACAGGGACGGGGCATCCAGACCGGGTGGGAGATAGGCAGAAGCTTGGAGGGAAATAATATCTGCAGTGACCCAAAGTCCAGAGGCAGAACCACTGGGCTCCATTTATCTCCTCAAGGTAAAAAACTTGGCTTACTTATTAGGTCAGATTTTCTCTTGTCCAAGGGCATAGGAGGCTGGCAAAACAACTTAGGAATGTAGGAATTTGTTAACTGCATGCACTGGGCTTTTAATATTTAATCTGCAAACTAAAGCAGTTTCTATTTAAACTCTGTCTTTGTGCTGGTATGGTCCCACGGCTTCTCTTGTTTGCACCATAGATGTTACAGCCTAATCTGACTTCTCTGCTGAGATTTTAGCTGTGTGGCTGAAATTCTTTCTCTAGAGTTTATGCCTCATTTGTTGAAAAGTTTTTGTTTTATTTACATGGCATAGAGATGAATTAGTGCATGATATTCGTGATAAAGTATTCTTATCTCTCTGCAGGAACTCCAGAACCATATAAAATTCAAAACTTGCTGTGATTAATTAAATAAAACCAATAACTAATAGAAAAGTTTACAAATACAACTTGAATCAGATTTCTGTAGTAAGAGATCTATTGCAGCTTGAAAGTGCAGGAAAGTCAGGAGGAGTTTGATAAAATGCTATTTCATCTATAGAATTAACTCACAAAATTTATGAAGTTCTTCAAAAATGAAAATGTTTAACCTTAGGTTGTCCTTTTAGTGGTAAGATAAATAATTCAGATTTATTAGTCTTTCTTTATAAAAGAATAGTTTGGACACAGTTCCTTTAAAAAAAAATGAAAATGTACAAACAAATATAGGAATTTAAAGAACTCTAAACAGTAGTGTATTTACAATGTATATCTGTTGCAAGTAATTAACAGGGCTTGGACATCAATTGTTTGAAAATACTTGTAGAAAGCAGTGCTAATTTCCAAGGACTGCTCACCACTGCATGGTGTATTTTGGGGTGACACTGAGAATGCTGGGTATCAAAGAAGGTGATAAGCTGCCAGAAAGAGATTTTACTTTTTAGCATCCCCAGTGCTTACTAACTTCTAGCCGCTGAAACACTTATTTACACCAATATAAATAGCTCTGCAGACCCTGCCGCTGTCCTGCATCTGTTCTTCACATATTTTTCTTTTTCCTGAAAAGAGCCTGTGACCTGACAGTTGAGCTCAAGGACGCTCCCAGGACGTCGCTGAAGTTTTCCCCTTGCTCTGCCTGCTGACCTCTGCTCTCCCCGGAGTACTCCCGAAAAATGGAGCGGTCCACACAAGAACTTTTCCTCAACTTCATGATTGTCCTGATTACTGTGTTGCTCATGTGGCTCCTTGTGAAGTCTTACCAGGAGTAAAAGACAATCAGAAACTCTGGGAGGTGATTTAGGTGTGTGTCTCCACAGACATAAGTAACACCCCCAGCCCACCTCTGTGAGTAGTTTTCAAGTGAGGATGTCATGAATTTTTTTTTTACTCTCCCATACCTGTTGCCTGTGCCAATGTCTGTGATGGGTCTATGATGGTGTAATTATTTTATTCTGCAGTGATCGAGCTGTAAAATGTAAAATGCAAGGTCCTTAGGACCTGTTTGATGTGCTGTCTCCTCCTGTAGTCACTGTGACTGGGTAGCCCCTGCCGGCCATGCCGGCGTGCTTGGTGTCGGTGTTAGGGTCTCGAGGGTATAAAACTGCAGCATGCAATGTAACCATCTGAATTCACCAGCACAAGGGGCACAATCTCGCTTAGCAGGAAGGAATGTGAAAACTCTGCTTTCACTTGTTCGTTTCACTTAAATAAAGAATGTGTAAAACCATTATTTGTAGCGTTCCTTACCCCTCTCCCGGCCTGGCTGCTGTGGAACAGTGAGTGTGCCGAGCGAGGCTGGTGGTTTGCTTGTTCCTCCCACCTGGACGTTTATTTGTAAATGAAAAAAACATTGTTGTGGATTGGAAATCCTGCAGGTTACCTCATGTGCAGCCATGTGAATGAACTGCTCAGGTCACTTTTCTGCCCAGGGTGACTCGCACCGGTGGTGCTGTGGACGTGGACTTCAAAGAACCTGTGTCCCACTGGGGCATTGTCAATAATTGCACTTTCTGAAGCTGGGTTTCAGGCAGGGATTCCCATGATCCTATTTTTGGCCAAGCTGTGCTTGGAGCAGTGCCCGGAGGGACAAGCCCGGGTCAGTTGCAGGCGGAGGCGTCCGCTGGCGCCCTGCTGCCAGCCTTGCCCGGGGTGGCAGTCCCTCGGTGTCCCCTGGGCACGCCAGGCGCCGCGGCATGGCCCCCTCAGCCTCAGCAGGATAAGGTGTGAGTGTGTCGGTGTCGCTGTGATGGTGTCATCACCTGCTCAAAAATCTCGAGCCAGCTTGAAGAACCCGCAGTCCCTGGGTCTGTGAAATCAGTAATTAAACTCCTCCTAGGCATTCCCCGTCTGTTCTTTTAATGGCTCGGGAGAATCAGTGTCTTCTACAAACCAGAGGTTTCTGTAGGTGTGTGCCATGCTGCTGAGAGAGGTCTCCTTCCCCTCCGGGAGGATGGTGGGGCTGTGCTGAGTTACCCAAGGCTGTCTCTGGAGTGTTTAGGTGGAGCAGAGCTGGCGGTGACAGCAGGGACTGAGCTTGAAGGAAGGACAGTAAACATTGTGGTATCACTTGTTCAGTGTGCGTGTTGCTTAAAGATTGCTAATAAGTGACCCCTTGCCCTGTGTCCCTTGTGCTGTCCGTCCGGGTTTGCAGCCACCCCCGCTGAAGCTGGTGCCACCCATCCTCCCAGCCAAGCCATCACCGCTCCAGTGCAATGACAAAAATCACCTCCTGTTTACTTTTCGCTGCCGCTGGGCAAACCACCTTCCAGCATTTCCAGGGATGACAAATTTTCTGCGAGAAAACCGAGACGTTGAAATGAACTTCTGCCAGCGATGGGCACAGCCTTTCTCTGCAGCCCACCTTGCACCAGATGCTGCTATATTTTCTCTAATTTACACGGTCAGTTTGTGTTTGTAAGCTTGGCTGAGACACGCAGCAGTGGCTGGAGAAGGACACGGAAAAATCTATTTTTAAATACGGTGAATACTTGATAATTCAGTATGAAAGATTCTCGTCTTTCACCAGCTGTGACTCCCTACCCCAGCTGAACATGGTGTCTTCATCCAGCGCTATCACACCTTCCCTGTGGCTTAAAAATAGATTTTCAGAGTCTCTTGTGCATCACAGCTTGCACAGGGGACATCACCACTGTGCACCAGTCCCACCTGGCAGGGCTGGGGCTTTTCTGCCAGTCCCAGAGCACTCGGCCATTGCCCAGGGAGCAAATCAACACGTTTGGGCTCACCTCAGGCTGGCAAGGGAAAAAGCAGAGGTGTGGGCTTCACTGTCTGCCCAGAAGTGGTTCAGCAACAGCTCAAGGTGAGCCCAGCAATTTTCAGATGGGAAGAGAAACCGTCCTGGGGAGTCTGGGCCGTCCACAACTTTTAGCCATCAGTCTTTTTAAGAGTAGAAATGCATCCAACTTTGACAATATGATTAAGGTAAGAAAACCCAAACAAGTTGCTAGAAGTGAGAATACCAGTCTAAGCAGTTCTCTTTTCAGACTTTTACAATTTATAAGCAGAGTTTGAATGAGATAAGTTATTTGCCTAAGTCACTTGCCTAAAACTGAAGAAAAAGGTAATTCAACTGTTAGTGCCAGGTGCCATGAAGAGCCAGAACCTTGAAGGTGCCCAGGCACATTAGTGTCAAAGACATGCCTACAGACAAAATTTCCCAGTTTGAGGGACCTTAATGTAGATGCCTGGTGTGTACCTTGAGTCTCAAACTCACCCTGAACTTTCTACAGGCTGAACAGTCCCACCTCTTGAAGCCTTTTCACCTATGTCAGATGCTCCAGTCCCTTCATCATGGTCCTTTGCTGGACTCCCTCCAGTATGTCCATGTCTCTCTTGTACTGAGCAGCCCAGCACTGGACACAGCATTCAAGTTGTGTTTCATCAGTGCTGAGCAGAGGCGAAGGATCCCCTCCCTCGACCTGCTGGCAATGCTCTGCCTGATAAAGCCCAGGAAGCTGTTGGGCTTCTGCTGCAGGGGCCCATTGCCTGCTCATGGTCAGCTTAGTGTCTGTGGTGAGCCCCAGGTCCTCTGCAGAGCTGCTTTCCAGTTGTTTGGCCCCAGCCTGTCCTGATGCCTGGGGCTAGAACTTGACATTTCCCTCTGTTGAGCTTCATGAGGTTCCTCTTGGCCTATTTCTCTGGATTGTTGAGCAGGACAGCACCCTGGTGTATCAGCCACGCCTGTCAACTCTGTATCTTTACACCTTTCCATACATACATTTGCACGATTTTACTTACATACATTTACATGATTTTAATTAACCCATACCTGTTTTAAGTTGTGACTTCTGCCCCTTCTTTGAGATCCTTAACACATTATGAGTGGTGTACCATGAAACCATGAGAAGTATTTATTTATTATGCAAGCTCTCTTTTATATCTCCAAGCTTTTTTTTTTTTAATATAAATATATATTTTTTTTACCTATATATGTATGTATATCAACATTTGACCTGTACACGTAGTATGCACAGGACATGAAAGCAACAAAATACCTGCTCATGGAGAGGATTGCCAAGGTGACACTATACTTAGTGTTTCCTCTCCCATCCCACTTACTTTGTTACAGCACCTCAGGAACTGGCAACAACAACTAAAGCCGTGGTTGCTCATGACTTTGACCTGACCTGAACAAGGCAATTTTCATTCTGGCATCTAAGTATAGATGAATTAGCCTCACTCAGAACCAGAAGTTCAGCGGTGGCCTTTCCGTTCACTTTACTGGGCTTTGGATCAGACCGTAGCTACCTAATTTTAGATGTTCAGATTTCAAAAGTTTGGCTCTAGGCCTGGTAATTCAGAATTGCTAAGCACTCAGCACTTCACTCAACAGAAACTAGAGACACAGAATGTTCAACATGCTTTGGGGAAAAATCAGACCACTAGTTTGTGTGCCTGGATACCAACCTAGGAACCGGATTTTGGGCACCAAGATTTGAAACTTTGGCAAAATATTAGAAAATTTTTCAAAAGGGTTTCTCAAAATGCTTCTATTGACCGGAAGAATTTTCAGTTTAAACAGGCTTCTATATTTTTTGCAAGAAGAGTGTTTTTCCTCAAGGAAAACTAAAATTTGTGAAAGGTGAATACCAGCATGCTTGAAAATGAACTGTGTCCATTTTGCTCTTGAATGATGTCATTGCTGCCGTAGACTGCGTGGCTTGTGCCCTCTTTCTCCTTTATTGCTCAGGTCAGGCAGGTTCTCTGTCCTGTGTGCCATAACCACCCATTCTCGTGACACATCACCTCCAAGTCACAAGGTAGGAAACTGCCATGCGATGAGAGAGAGAGGAGAATGGAAAAAAAGTGATTGACACTGAGGAACCACGTGTGCTGCATATCTAGGTGGGTATATTACAAGCCAATTCACTCAAAATTCAGTTTCCTGTGGAATAATTTGCACACTGTGTAAGGTCTGTGTGTGTGTGTGTGTGGGCATGTATTCTTAGTAGATGACACAGAAATAAGTGAAGAAAACGGAAAGGCAAACCCCAAGTTACTCAATCTTATGAAGACAGCATTCCTGTATATACATATAAGTTTTCTCTGGACCAAACGAGGGAAATGTTAAGCATATATAACTTCCTTGCTAAGCAGCGAGTCCAGCACAGTTCTATTTATACAATTGCGTTTGGAAGTGTCCCAAAGGCAATAGACGCCCTTGCAATTCAAGAAGAACTTTACACGATAATTATCTATATTTTAGTGCTGCAGTGAGCTAGGAAGGATCAAGAAGACTGACAGCTGCTGACACCTTGGGATGCCATTGCGGGGGCTCCTAAATCATTCTTCACCTACACAGCTGAGCCGTTTGCCCCTTGTGCATAGGGTTTACCCACAGATTAGCATCTCGCAGATCTGAGCTGGAAAAGCCTTTGGCGCGTTTCCCAGGGCCGCATACAGCTGGTGCTCAAGCCAATCAACTCTGACCTCTTAGCTTAACAGTTCAGCTGTCAGCTTCTAAAGAGAGATGACAGCATTTTCAAGCAGGCTCCATTATGCTTATCAGCTAATGCTAATTTTGACTCACTCTGGACCCATCGGTGTGAGAGCACAAAGAAGCCTAAATTAATGCGGAGTGAATGGAGACGGTCAGTTTGTGCTGGTGTGTGCACTGCATTGCACTTGTACCTCACTGTAGTGTGTGGATGAGGGAGGTGAGTAAGGATTTGGCTTTTGCAGTAGTTGTCAGCTAAATGTAGGCCCATGCTTCCTTTTACTGCAGCTTGTGACGGCAGGGTCCAGAAGGGTGTTTATATGGTGCATGGATCCGGCCTGATCTATCGGCTTGGAGGTATATATGTCTCTTTGTGTACCCAGATCAGCCAGAGCTGTTTCTTTCTTCCAAATGACTGTTTTGCTTGTGTTTCACAGCTCCCCTCTTGGGAGGCAGGCAGTGACCTTTATCTTCGTCTTGATGGCCAGAGTGGTAGATGGTCTTATCTGCTGCTGTCCCTGCCCATGTCTATGAAAGCCTGAGATGAGCTCAGCTGACCTGAAAATCAAACCAATGGGGTCAGGATGTTCACAGTGACACAGGTATCTAATAGTTTCTTAGGAGGGACTTAATCTCTTGTAGAGGTGTGCCCTGGGAGAAGGGCTCCTGGAGAAGATGCTACCCTTGTGCATCTGCACATTTCTACATGCACTTGGCATAACTTTGGTCTTGCACATTACTGTGACAGACCGGCCTAGATGCATCCTCCAAAACCTCTAGTGGGAGTGACCCAATTCCTTAGTCAAAACTATGGAACATGCTGTGCAATAAATAATCTAGAATGGATTTTGCATGTACCTCTCTTCCCTGCAGTATTCAACCATTCTGCTGTTCAGCTTGTGGTTCACAGACATCTGCTGGCATATCTGAAAGCAGGGACATAATTTTTTTAATACCTGCAGTGCAGTTTCATTGGTGACTGGCAGTTTCAGTAGGATTAACCTGAGCCTTTCAACTAGGTTAGGAGAGATCTGTTTCTGCGTGCTGCAAAACCCTTTCCCCAACAGACTTCAGTGGAGCTGGGTCTGGTTATATCAGACAAGGATCGACCCCTTTGCGTTTCCCCAGCTCTGATCTGCTCTCTGCAAAAGTCTGTTCCAGCATCACCTGGAAATGATATGCCAGAAATAGTTTTAGATCTTTCACTCAAACCCAGTTTTCAATAGAATAATTTCCTGATAAGAAATATTACATGCTCTATTTATTAAACCATATTAACTGACACTTTAATGAATGTAAGATTTGGAAACATTAAGCTTCACATTTTAAATCCATGGTTGTATTTTAAACTATACCTTTGAGTTGCTAGGTTCTAAAATTTATTGGGCTATGAACAAAATAAGTAATAAAAATCAACTGAGTTTAATATGGTTTTTTGCAACAAATTTAATTTTACAGTCCGGGTAGAACTTTAAATCTAGTCTTTTTAAATTTTTTTTATTTTTTTAAAAAACAGTTTAAAAATTAGTGAACTCAGAAGATAAAATATTGAAAACACTAAGCCTTAGGTGTGGGGTTTTTTTCAGCCCAATGTACTTCCCTACTTAACTATACCTCTGCGTACCTGGCTGCGTTTTCACTTGTGCATCAGCAAAAAGTTTAAACTGAAAATATTCAATAAGATACAGTCAACTCCATGTCACAATGAGGCCAAGTACAGTCTTCTGTGAGAATAATAAGTAGGAACTCCTACCTGTCGTACCACAGTCATGCTCCAGCCGCAGTCTGAGGCTGTACTCACCTGAGCAAATGAAGTTGAGTAGACTGGAACATCTGTTTTTTAATCAGAACTGGCCTATAAGAGAGGTGGTGACTGGGTGACAACTAGTAGGACATGGTGATGAGGCAAGTATCAGATATCAATAAGGAGGGGGCAGCATAGATTAAAGAGCTTTAGAAAAATAAACTAACTGTTCCAAAAAAAAATATAGTAACCCTCTAGCCTGACATTTCAAAAATATGAAAAATGCCATTAGGACTAAACTGTCAACTAGAATATCATAGAATCATAGACTACCAAGTTGAAAGGGGACCTCAAGGATCATCTGGTCCAGCCTTTCGCGGTAAAAGCACAGTCTAGACAAGATGTCCCCGTACCGTGTTCAGTTGAATCTTAAAATTGTCCAGTGCTTGGGAATCCACCACTTCCATGGGGAGACTATTCCAGTGGCTGATTGTTCTCATTGTGAAAAATTTTCCTTGTGTCCAACCAGAATCTCTCCAGGAGTAACTTGTATCCATTGCCTCTCATCTTTCCCATGTGTTTCATTGTAAAAAGAGAGTTTCCACCTTCCTTGAAGCCGTGCTTTAAATACTGGAACACGGTGATAAGGTCTCCCCTACGCCTTCTTTCCTCAAGGCTGAACAAACCCAGTTCTCTCAGCCTCTCCTCATGGCAGGCTTCCCAGTCTTTGATCATCTTTGTGCCCTTCTCTGGACCCTCTCCACTCTGTCCACAAAACCAGAATGACATATGACACGCTACAGGACACCAGCGAGGCTGCAAGGCAGAAAGAACAATGGTCACGGAAAACTCCAGTTACTCACCGCCTCCACAAAGTAAGAAAATGTCGCACTGTGCTTCAACTCATGTTTCATTTTTTAACAACGTAAATTTTTGTTTCTTGGGCAGTCAGACACAGTCAGAAGTCATGCAACCGTGAACAGCACACAGGACCAGGATCAAAATGCCACCTTTGAAAAATATTGGTGTGGTAGTTACCACAATGTGCATGAGTGGAACAGATTTTTAGGAATGGGAAGGTCAGAAGAAGAATCAGCAAAGCACAAGAAGTAATTATAAATAGAATAGTAATGTTCAAAACACAGAAAATGCATCCGAATTGGAAACATTGAAGAGAACCCAGAAAAAAAAAATTAAAAATTATGAGGAAAGCAAGACAAAAAATATCGAGTAACGCACCAGGCCACAAGCTTTAAAAGCTAATAATAAAACACATCAGAAATGGAAAACCTGCCATGGATGCAGGGTCTGCAGACAATAGATGCAGAAGAGGAGTGCTCAGAGAATATAAGTTTGGTACAGGAAAACTATATTACCTGTAGCGGGGCTCACTGTGGTAGGGCTTAGGAGGGTTTCCACACTAGAACTTTTATCTGCAGGTGAGGAATTGGAGAAATGGCCCCAGCTGAAGGACCAAATAAATAGAATGAAGAGTGATATATCAGCAGGATCAGACAACGCTCACCCAGTTATTTTAAAGGAGCTCAGATATGAAATTGCCTGCTTAGTTACTGTGGAGTGTAACTTCTCGCTCATGTCAGACTGATACCAGAGGAACAGAAGGTGGCAGATGCACTATCAGTTTTTGAGAGGGCTGCAGAGGACAGCTGGGAAGTTACAGACCATGATGTTGCATTTCCATATTGGAAAATACCACCCCAAACCACAGAAAAGCAAATGGATAGAATTCATAAGCACATAAGTGGAAAAAATCAGCAAGGCTTCTGCAAAGTGAAATCCTGCTTTTGGTATCTGTTACAACTCTCAAAGAGTCAGTGAACATGTCAGTAAAAGTGAGCTGTTCAATACACTTAAAAAAGCCCTAATCTGTCATGGGGTAAGAAGGGAAGTTCTCCCCTTAACTGGCTGAAAGACAGAAAGAAAGTGGCAGTGAACAGTGAAATCGCACAATAAAAGGAGGTCCATAAGAGACTGCATTGTTTAACATACTCACTGGAAAAGCAGGAGGATTGAAGATTTTCTGATGGTTGAAGAGTTGTAGAGTGTCATCTCAGTGCCAAATGATAAGTGATAAAATGGTAGAGAACATTAAAGGGCGACAAATGTGAAGTAGGACACATAGGCAGAAAAATCACTTCAACACACAAAATAATGATCACAGCAGACACTGGCGCACAGGAAAGCTCTAGGAATCACTGCAGAGAGTTCCCTGAACACATCAGCTCCATGGTCAGTGTTGTAAAAACTGCAGTAAAATGATAAAACACATTGTGACAACTTTGGCTTGTGAAGAAATTAAACAGACTAAATCTCTTTAAAGTCAAAGAAAAAGAGGGCTGAAGAAAGGATATGGGTAGTAATAAATGAGGGCCATGGACCCACCATTTACCTTTTCTCGGTCCATCAAATAAATAGCAAACATAATAGGGACATAGAAAACAAAGACAGGCATTTCACAGAGCAAAATTGAACTGTAAAACTCAGAAATGCAAGATGTTCTGAAAGAAAACAGGACAGATATGTTAAAAAATGTTTAGGCAAATTTGTGGAAGGAAAATAACCCATTAAGACCTGTAAAATGTAAGGATAGACTTGCTGGTTCTGTAGGAAGCTTAACCCGCAGATCGCTAAAACTAAGAAGGTTTTCTGAGGAGTTATTGCTCCTTGTTTTACCTATCATCAGGGCACAGCGGGGGCTGGGAACTCCCTGGGGGCAGCAGAAAAGGGCTTGGCAGCCAGGGTAGGTCCCACCAGCCCAGCCATGGAGTGGGGCAGGCCAGGGGCAAACAGTGGCAGCCTCAGCAGCAGACGTCCAACACCTGACTGGGAATGGGGATGGGCCAAGCAAGAGAAAAGAAGATTGTTACCAGCCTTCAAAGATATACAACACAGCAGCAAAGAAGAAAGTAATAAACTATTTTCCTTGCACAGAAAATATTGGGCTTGAATATTAGCAAAGGAGATTTCAGAGCAGTTTTCTTAGTCTAACAGAGGGTACAGTTGAGTACTATGCTACACTGTTGAGAGATGTGGGGCTACCAATGCCAAGAGATGCTTGCAATAATTTTTAAGAATGGGTTCAAATAGGCATTAGAAATAGCTTAGAACAGAACTGTCCTAGCTTGGAAAGGGATGTTATCTTCTGGGGAGCTGCCACGAAAGCAAATAACAAAGGTTACCCTTCTTTCAATGTTTAAGAGGTCACACCCTGCCCAACAAAGAGGACATTTTACACCGGAGATGAATGCTAGTAGAAAGTTGCTGCAGTTTGCTTATGGGAACTAAAACCAAGTATGTAAATAGGCCAAATCTGCACTTTTTTTGGATGGAATTCAGAAAGTGTTTAGGTGAGTTAGAGCATTCTTTCCCAGCATGGAACGTGCTTGCCTCAGGAAAGACAGGTGCTACAGAAATTTTGTTTACTCCCAACAGCTGCAGCCTCTTTGGCCTCTCTCAGGCCTTGAGGTGCAGGATCTGTGGCAGCCTTTCTCCAAGGTGAGGGCATTCACAACAGCTGACTCCTGTCCAGGCAACACAATATGGTATCATAGAATGGAATCAGAGAGTATCTCAAGTTGGAAGGGACCCATAAGGATCACTGAGTCCAAATCCCTGATCCTCACAGGACTACCTAGAACTAACCAGATGACTAAGAACATCATCCAGATGCTCCTTGAACTCTGACAGGAAGACTGTGTGAAAATATTCCAATACAGTTCCAACCCTTGAAGGGGCATAGCCTCAATGGATTGCCAAACTCTGATTGCCACCAGAAACTTAATTATTATTAACCAAATTTGATTAACAGAGTTTTCTTGGAGACAGTTAAGAAGTATTGCTACTGCTGTTGTTCCAGAAGCCAACTAGCAGCAAGGGGCTGAAACCTGGGGGTAGAAGCACAAATATCAGGGAGCTTGCAGGTAGTTTCTTGCGGTTTAGGCTGGGCTGGCTACTAAATCAATGACAGATGCTCTCTTTTAACCTCTCCCAAAGAGAAGGGAAAGAAAATAAGGGAGAGGGACTTATGGGTTGAAAAGAAATGAAACTACTCTAATGAAATATTAATAATAAAAATGAAAGATAATAATATTAATAAGAAAATAATGAAAAATATACAATAGATACAAAACCAGTATTGAGCTCCCACGGATGGTGATCACATCACCGGCAGGCACTGGGAACGTCCCAGACTGGACTCAGTGATGGACAGAAACTGGATTCTGGGTCTGGGTTCAGGAATGTATGGACCAGGATCAAAGGCAGATAGACAGACAGAGTCCTTGTCAGATGTCGGCCATTGAAGAAAGAAGCTGAGCCCTTTGATCCCTCAGCTTTTATACTAAGCATGGGGCAGATGGGATAGAATGCCTTGTTGGCCAGTTTTGGGTCACCTGTCCTGCCTGCTACTCCCTGCAAGTGTGACCCCTCTATGGTCTTCTGCTTCCTACCCTCCAACAAAGTCGGTTGACCTTGGCTGTCACAGCGTTAAGTATAAGCTGGAGCCTCTGTGCGTACCACCCCTTGGATGGATGTAAGCATTAGACCTTATCTACTAGAAATGGACACTGTCTGAAAAATTAATTTCAGATGGTTACTTGCAGAGCATTTGAAAGAGGCCTAACTGGAAAGTAAGATTCCTGGAAAAAAAAAAAAAAAAGAAGTTCTGAGAGAACTGAGAGAGCTGGGACTCTTTAGTCTGGAGAAGAGAAGGCTGAGGGGAGACCTTATCAATGCTTATAAGTATCTAAAGGGTGGGTTGAAGGAGGAGGGAGCCAGACTCTTTTCAGTGGTTCCCAGTGACAGGACGAGGGGCAATGGGCACAAGTTGGAACATAAGAGGTTCCACTCAAATATGAGGAATAACTTCTTCATGGTGAGAGCCCTGGAACAGGCTGCTCAGGGAGGTTGTGGAGTCCCCTTCTCTGGAGATTTTCAAGACCTGCCTGGATGCCGTCCTGAGTAACATGTTCTAGCTCTAGGCAATCCTGCTTTGGCAGGGCAGTTGGACTAGATGATCTCTGTGGTCCCTTCCAGCTCTGGAAATTCAGTGGAATTCAGTGAAGTTCTGCTGTCCCTCAGCAGAGGACCCGGCGCTCCCGCCGCCGCTGTCCAGGGTCCTGCAGCCGCCCGGGGGGGGCGGGGCGGGCCCCAGCCCTCGGGGCTTTCATTTTGCACAAGCTCAGAGAGCTCTCGCTTTTCCGCCAGAAGGTGCCTTGGTGATAACTCCGGGAGGTCAACTAGAAGGCCGTTAGTGTGAGGTTGGTCTTAAAGATATTTGTGGTCATGACTTCGAGGTTGTCTTTTGTGGTTTTTTTTTTCCCCTTATGACCTCAAATTCATTGTATGGTCAGATACCAACAGTGACAACTAGGTTAAGGGGGCCTTGCAGGAAGAAAAGTTTTGAAGGGGGAATGAGACTTTGATTTGAGCAGGTAAGGGGTTAGGTGAAAGAAATAGATAAGCAGACAAAATCCAAAGGCGGCGTTGACATGATGGTTAGGTCATTATTGGTAGAACCTGAAAAACACACAAGGCATTTAACAGAGGAAGCTGCCCCCCTTTGCCTGGGGGGTCTGACCTTCTGCATTTGAATGTCACTTAACAGTCAGATTTGTGTGGCAGAGTGATGATGTAATAGCTTTCAACAAGACAAGACGTCTTTCGCGCTCTTGATGTGTATATGGAGTAACACAACTTCAGCCATGTCAAAGAAGTGGCTGTTACAGTAATCAAGATAGTGAGTGGTAGTTACTTGCCAACTATGAAACACTGCACCTCATTGTCAAAGGAAACCCTACTTGTTTTTTGGAGAAGGCTTTCTCATGGCTAAAGCAATATATGAGAATTTGGATCTATCCCATGTACTAGCATAATTAAAACCTAGATTATTCTCCATTGCACCTCATTTTCCCTAAATGTGATAAGTGATATTTGGATTTTGTGAAACTGTAATCCTCCTGATGTGCAAAGCATTAATTGTCCTGGCTGGAACATGGCTATTGGGAATCAGTTGTACAACAGCAGCTTGCTGAGATACATTGATAGTACGTGGGCTTGTTAACAAAATACTGCTCTCTCTAAAGCACAGTATTTTTTTCTCAATGTGGTGTTTGCTATGGGTAAATTAATATGAAGAAAATAATTTTATTACAACTGCTTTGATCCTAAGAGCAGTGAGCTGAAGTACCCTGGAATTAGCCCCTGGCAGAACACAGGACAGATGTAAAAGTCACCCTGCAGTTCCAACTGTCTGTGTGTGTTTCAGACTCAGCTTTTTTTAGACAGGTACATGGTCTTACAAACATTTTTGCTATGTGCTTATCTCCCTCCTTGAAGTTTAGGTATTTGATATTAGAGTTATATTAATAATTACCTTTTATGATCCAGAGAACTACAGGCCTGTCAGCCTGACCTCGGTGCCTGGTAAGATCATGGAGCAGATCATCCTGAGTGCCATCATGCAACACATGAGGGACACCCATGCGATCTGGCCCAGCCAGCATGGGTTCACAAGGGGCAGGTCCTGCTTGACAAACCTGATCTCCTTCTATGACAAAGTGACCCGCTTGCTGGATGAAGGAAAGGCTGTGGATGTTGTTTATCTGGACTTCAGCAAAGCCTTTGATACAGTCTCCCACAGTATCCTCCTGGAGAAACTGTCTGCCCATGGCTTGGATGGGAATACCCTCTGCTGGGTTAAAAACTGGCTGGAGGGACGGACCCAGAGAGTGGTGGTGAATGGAGCTAAATCCAGCTGGCGTCCAGTCACGAGTGGTGTCCCACAGGGCTCAGTACTGGGGCCACTTCTCTTTAACATCTTTATCAATGATCTGGACGAGGGGATCGAGTGCACCCTCAGTAAGTTCGCAGACGACACCAAGCTGGGTGGCAGTGTTGATCTGCTGGAGGGTAGAGAGGCTCTGCAGAGAGATCTCGACAGGCTGGATCGATGGGCCGAGACCAACGGGATGAGGTTTAACAAGGCCAAGTGCCGGGTCCTGCACTTCGGTCACAACAACCCCAAGCAGCGCTACAGGCTGGGGGCAGAGTGGCTGGAGAGCTGCCTGGCAGAAAAGGACCTGGGGGTGTTGGTCGACTGTCGGCTGAACATGAGCCAGCAGTGTGCCCAGGTGGCCAAGAAGGCCAACAGCATCCTGGCCTGTATCAAGAACAGTGTGGCGAGTAGAGCCCGAGAGGTGATCGTCCCCCTGTACTCGGCACTGGTGAGGCCCCACCTCGAGTACTGTGTCCAATTTTGGGCCCCCTACCACAAGAGGGACATTGAGGTGCTGGAGCGGGTCCAGAGAAGGGCAACGAAGCTGGTGAGGGGTCTGGAGCACAAGTCTTACGAGGAGAGGCTGAGGGAACTGGGGTTGTTCAGTCTGGGGAAGAGGAGACTGAGGGGAGACCTTATCGCTCTGTACAAGTACCTGAAAGGAGGCTGTAGAGAGACGGGGGTCGGTCTCTTCTCCCAAGTTACAGATGATAGGACAAGGGGTAACGGCTTCAAGTTGTGCCAGGGGAAGTTCAGGTTGGATATTAGGAAACATTTCTTTACTGAAAGGGTTATCCAGCATTGGAATGGGCTGCCCAGGGAGGTGGTGGAGTCACCATCCCTGGAGGTATTTAAGAAACGTGTAGACATGGTTCTTCAGGGCATGCTCTAGTGCCCAAGATTACTGGTTTGTGGTGGGGTGCTGTGTGGGTGGGTGATGGTTTTTTGGTTTGGAGGTTGTTGTTGTGTGTTTAGGTGGTGGGAGCTGGTGTTGTTGTGGTTTTTGTTTGTTTGTTTGTTTGTTTTTTCTTTTTTTTTTTGTGGTTGGACTCGATGATCTCTGAGGTCCCTTCCAACCACTACAATTCTGTGATTCTGTGATTCTGTGATTATATTTAAATTATTAATTTCCTTTTATTATATTTATTATATACTATATATTGCCTTTTATTATATTTACTTATATTATTAATTAAATTTTCAGTAGCATCACAGATGACCTAACCCAAATGGCACAGGCTGCACTGCCTCCCACGATGCTCTACCCCAAAGGTAATTCTCTCTCTGAGAGGAAGGGAGTCTCTACCTCCCATCACTCAAATGTCAGGGACCTGTCATCGCTGTGCCTGAAAAATAATGGAATCGAACTGTGGCATAGAACTTAATTACCATTATGTATGAGACTCATAGGCAGTGATTACAGACATTCATAATAAATTTAAGAGGATCACAAAAGATACTCTTGCTAGACAGCGATGTTTAACTTGCATTTATAGGTGCAAATCGAAAATACAGAATAAAGCACTGAAGTGCCAGCATCTCTCTCTATGGCTTGCAGTTCAGACAGTTCCAAAATGACCTGAGCTGCTGCAGGTTCCCAAATGGACTACACAGCCTCTCTGTAGCTCTTGGAGCTCTATTGGAATTAGAAATGAGTTTAGTGCTCCAAAAGCCCCAGTATTTCTACATGATAAGAAAGTCGAGTCACTGACGGGTTTTCAAGTAATCTCCCAGGATATGAATGCTTAGTCTGGCTTTTAATACAAGGGCACCCATACCACTGATCAAGGAAGATTTTCTGACCTACTCAGTAGGTAGCTGATGTTCACATCTCCTTCAGACTTGCCTTTTTATCCAACAAATGAAGGTGAGCACCATGCTGGGATTATAACTCCTTGCTGGGGCTCAGGGTCCTCTATTCTTTGCTGTTGCTGGATTCATCTCTTCTAGACAGATTCGGAGCTGGTCTAAATTTTCACAACTTCACAGCAGACAGGCATGACTTACACTTACTGAGCCTTGTCTCAGGCATAAACAAAAAATAAAAAAAAAATCTCTTGTGTGAGACAGAAGAAGTTGATTCTCCCTGGAGAGAGCCTGGTGGGAGTTTGAGGGTGCTTTAGGGGTGGAACAACCCCATGCACTGAATTAGTTGCTGAGTTTGAGCAGGTCTGTTCTCCCCATGCACATGTTCTTTCCCACAGCCCTCACGAAAGGGGCAAAGCAGTTGGAGGCAGCACCCTTGAGATGGCCAAGCTTAGAGCAACCCTCCTACCCCTGATGTCACTGTGGCCCCCTGCAAACTGGAATGGCGAAGGATGGAAGGAGGGGGCCCACCAGGCCAGCTGGCGCCTGCTTAGACCTCTGCTTCCATCGATCTTTTTCTGCTCTTTCTTGGCCACAGAGCTCTGGAGAGGTGACACCCACATCCTCTGCAAAATGGTTCTTTGCCAAATTTGTTCAACAAAGGCTGAAAGGGAGAGAAGCTGGGGGGCCAGTCAGGGCAGAGACATGGAAACTCAAGGCAAAGTGTGTCAGTTGGCTTAAATTCAAACAACCAACCCTACGTGAATAGAAAATGGGGAGCAAGTGAAGAAGCAGACACAACAGCTTAAAGGAGTGAGACCATCCAGAGCCAAATCAGCATCACAAATATCTCTGGTAGAGAGAAGCAGCAAACTGTATCCTCATGCCTTCTGCATCCTGCCCTTTGGCATTCCCCCAGCTGGCACATCAAACAGGGGCAGCTTCACCAGGGTGAGTGGGCAGGTTCCATAGGCTGGATCAGCCTGAGAGGTTTGTGTCCCAAGGTGCAGAACACATGCCGCTCCCATCAGCTAGGACTGAGTCAACTGAAAAAGATCAAGTTGTTCCCAGTTCTTGCCCCGAGTCACAGAGTTCTCTCTGCTCCAGACTTTTATCCTGATGTCCAAATTACAGTCCCAAGTTATTTGCCATTTCCTAACCCTTCTTCCCAGCTTAAGCCTGATGTGGCTGCAAAACTCTTCCCAGCACACTCTCACCTTGTCTCTAGACCATGACCAACATCTACACCTTTGTCTCTAACCCCCCTTCAGGGCTTGATATGTAGGCTATGTCTACATCTTTATATTGCCTGACTGACCTCTTTTGACAAGCATAGCCTTTCTTATCCATTCCTAGAAGTAAAAATTGCCCCCAAAGTTGTTCTTATCCTGATAGGCCCTGGACGATGCTGTGCTATCATGCTCAAACCCATTCAGACCCTGGCACAGCCCACGCTGAGCTCTCTGTGCCAACTCTACCAGCCCCATGTTTATCACACCAGCATCTCTATGAATCCCCCTTTAACACGCCTCTCCGCTTCAGACTATATTTTTTTCAGGGATATTCCCAGAAGTGTTATATCCACCAGGGATATGTCTGTCCTCATTTCTGGTATGTCACAGTACTCTGTGGTCTGTCGTTAGGTTTTTCACAGTTGTCTCCATGTGCCTTCCTTGCAATTGGGAAAAACTGCCTCCAACCATACAAGAAGCTTCCTCGTGTCCATTTCTCTGTCTCCTCTCATGCTGCTCTGCTTCTCTGAGCTGCTGGCTGTGGTGGTAGGTGTTGAGCCCATGCTCCCCTTCCTCGTTTGAGGCTGTCAGCTCTCTGGGGCACAGACCACCTTTAGCTACGTGTTTTCACAGTCCTTCAGTGCAGGGGAGCCCAGGTCTAGGAACACGGCAACACAAGCAACAAACCCTCTGCCCTTCCCCATGGTTCATTTGGATCCAAGGTGCTGTACCCAGTTCTTGCTTGGAGCTTTTAGAGCTAAATCTCGTTTTCTAATTATAGTTCCGTACAGAGAAGAACACTTTCCCTTACTAGAATAAGTAATGACCTGATTTCTATGTGCGCTGCTCACAGGGGAAAGCACAAAGCCAGCCTTGTTCTATTCCGACATGATCTTGTAGGAAGGCTCCTGTCTAATCTTTGGCAAGTCTTATAGAAAACCTGCACTGCCTCAAACGAAGGAAAACAATGAATAATTCATTTTCTTATCTGTTTCAGGATTGTTTTCTGCAAAACATCTCTTTTAATAATTCATGTGATTTTTAGCTGCTGATGCAAGTGTACAGAGAAGAGCCATACTTTTTTTCTCAGTGTAGGTTGGAGGGCTCATTAATGAAAAATTCCAGCTCACGTTGGACCAAATCCCAAGTGAGGAGTGAGAGGTGAAAAGCAGGATGGTTAGGAAGATTCAAAGTAGAATGATTCTCCAAAAGTCAGAGATTATGAGAATCATTCACAGAGGAGTCTTCCTACGATGACAAAATGGCCATATGTTGATGGTGTCAAGTTTGTCAAGAGCCAACTGGGGGACAGAGGGAGGTATATACAGAGTTCCCATGTTTCCCAACAGTATATACAGAGTTCCCCTATTTCCCAACAGTACTTGTCAAACACATGAATTTGGCATTTATAGAATTGTAAGCGATTACTGTTTCAGGCTGTAACTGATTCCTACCTCAGGCAGATCCAGCCAAGCAGCAGAGCTGCAAGTTGAGGTTTTCTTTAGAGCTCAGGCAGGAACGACTCCAATCTGCAAGACCCCACCAGTGGACAACCCTGCAACACTGGTTGCCCCTGGGGAAGAGTCGAAAACCTCAGTTGACACTGTGATAAAAATGGATAGGTCAGCAAATTAAATGCTCAAAGCTAAGTACAGCCCATGAAGGGTGGGATCGGGAAGGAAATGATGATAGGAACTGCAAAAAGGATACCAATGTGGACACAAAGGATACCACTGTGCTACCACTGATCCTTTGGGTCAGTAGTGGCAGATCTGGGTCCTTTAACCTGGGCACCATCACACTGTTCACATGCCTCCTGCTCCACCAAACAGCACTTATTTCAACTGGGAAGGTGCTGAAAATCCTCCACTTGCAGCAAAGTGCTCCAGCCAGCACTGCCAGGCCATCACTACCCAGCCATGCCCCACAGGGCACACAGCACAGACCCCACAGTGGGCACAGGTGCTTTTATTGATTGCTCTTCTATTAATGAGGACAATGGATTAATCCCTTTACCCTCTACACAACAGGAAATTTTCCAGTCCTGCTTCAGTGCTGCTCCAGAAAACAACCAGGAGATACAGTTCCCCAAGACAAACTGCATAGATAAAGACTTTCTTTGCTTCTGAAAATAGTACATAGAAATACCACCAGCATTTGAACAAGTATCTTCCTAAAGAACCAGTAAGAACCACAGCAAAAACAATTCTTCCTTCCCCAAAGGAAGAAAAAGGCTGTAAGTCAAAAAGTGATGGGAAGCCAGGGCAGCACTCGCTCTCCTCCTGGCTGGAATCCACACCCCAGGGGCAGATCCTGCTGGGGCTTACAGCCCCAGCTCCACGGGTGCTGGCAGGGCACCGAGGTTACTGAACACAAATCGGTGCCCACCGACGCTCATGAAGGAGCTCTGGCAACAACTGAAATTCACATAGGGCAGGATAAGGATGCCCTGTGGTACGGGCAGTGACTGCATCTGTAACATACAGACATCCACGTGTATAACTACACCTACAGAATTAAAGAAGCACAACACCATGTGCCCATGTGCCCCTTTTTTCTGGCTTTAAGCAGACCAAGGTGAATATTTCTGCATTTTAAATCACACACAACTTGCCAGTAACATGTTTTCATCGATTGTCAGGCAGTTGAAAACGTAATAAGAGTGAGACATATTCCGTACAACATCAGGACACTATCTTCTATTTTATAAAGTAAATTAGCAGCTGCGACTTTTTAAAACCCCTGGGTTACATGGCATTGCCAACATAAATTATTTGCCTGAGAAAAACACCCGTTAAAAGAGAAAGGTGCCAAAGAGCTTTACAGGCCGGGCAGGCAGCTCTCGCTGCCCCAGTCATGCAGGGCTGGAGATGCTGTTCCCAGCAGCAGGAGGCCATGCTGGCTCCATGGGAGGCCCCGGGAGAGGAGACGTCAGGTGAGGGGCAGCAACCAGGGGCTGGGGGAAGTCTTTCAAAAGATCCAACCTAGATCTCCTCTGCTCTTCATTAAGCCAAAACCTGCACCCTGCAGGGAGTATAAATATTGATTCTACTTTCTTGAAATGACTTTTTACACACTTATTTTTTGTTGCTGCATTCATTTCTTCCTCCCCAGAAGAAGCAGTATCCAGTTCCTCGCAGTTCAGTTTGGAGACATACCAGTGATAGTGGAAATTCTAATTTTTTTAAGAAAAGTTAGGTTTGCATCACGGTAAGAGGCCGTTCCTTGGGAAGAAGGAAGGCAGTCCAGACAGACAAACAGACATCCTCCCCCAGCAATACCCAGACAGGTTGGCAGTCACCAGGGACATTCTCTACCCCGGGTTAAACAAGGCTTTTGAGAGCAAAGATGCCCCAGTCCAAAGCTGAAGCACAACTAGGCAGCACGATATGATCTGTAGGCACCAGCGCGCAGCAGCTCCACAGGAGAAGGAATTTCACACTTAGCTTCATTAAATCCATCCCCCTGCAAGACAGGAAAACAATCACCCCTGTGACACGACCTGACAAGGAGCCAGGTGACATTTTCCCATTTTAGTTGAAGTTGACACCTTGAGACAAGGCGTAACAACTGAGAGGATCACATCAGTAGGAAGATAGCAGGGACCTTTGTGTCCCCCTTCCCCACAAACTCCATGGAAAATAAAACAGCGCAGCCTAAGAAATTGCAAAAAGGTATTTAAGCCAGAGTGGGGCAGGGAAAGAAAGCGAGAGACAGAGGTTTTAATTAAATCTGTTGATAGAAACTTATTTTAGAAGCTTCAAGAGTGATGCCGAGAAGTCCTCGATTATAAATAACCACTTTCCAAGAAATCAATGATAGTGAGTTAATCATGCACAGTTTTTATTCCTTGTATTTTCATGCAAAATATGCAATAGTTAATATTTTCAGTTCTATATTTCCAAATTCATTAGAGACTAATCATCACAACACCCATAGAGTTTCGCTGATTAACTCAGCAACAAGTGCAAATTTCCAGCCCTGCAGAGAAATCCTGATCCCCATCTCACACTTGATCAAAGAAAGCAGAGGGCTTAAATCCAAAAAGAAGTTTCCCAAGAAAGGCAACCACTCCCATTGCATTGTTTTTTACTTATTAAATGATGGCCCGAGCTGTAACCAGAAATGGCATAAAGAACATGATCTGAGGAAGTGCAGACCACACTTCAGACTAGGGAAATACCACAACAAAGCTGGGATGTCCCCTTTTACCTGACCCATTAAAGAAAAATAGTTTTCATCTGTAGTACTGCATATCTCAAAAATAAAACCCACAGTGCTTCAGTTTAGAATGACATATAATTTATTCATATAATTCACAAGTAGTTGGACACTACTCAATTTAATCTCCATATGCAAGTGATTTACACAAACATATAATACTAAAATTGATTGCTTAGAAGGTAAAAAATACCATGGGTATGAAATGCCATGGTAGATGCTGTTCAATATACTACACAATCTTAGTGTCAGACACTTTTACTCATTTCTTTAGAAAAAAAGGCAGTTTGCCATTTTTTAATTTTTTTTATAAGTAGTCTGGGAAACTCAAGTTTTGCTCTAAACCTTCTAACCAATTATTTCTCCCAGTTCTTAGGAACTGAATCGACAACCATTTTCAGTAGTTCAAAAAAAAAAAAAAAAAAAGGAAAAATTTCCCACCTGGAATTTTAGAAGAGCAATTTATGGCATTTTCCTGTAAAAAATGTCAAAGAAAAGCGAAACTCAAGTTTTGCTCTAAACCTTCTAACCAATTATTTCTCCCAGTTCTTAGGAACTGAATCGACAACCATTTTCAGTAGTTCAAAAAAAAAAAAAAAAAAAAAAAAAATTTTTACTCCCTGAATTCACCAAGCACAATGTGACCAAATGATGTTGCCTTCCAACATGCGACACAAGATTCTAACCGCTGTGTATTCACAGGAATGTGCAGGAATTTCGACCATGCTTTAGCATGACAGTGTTGGTGACAACAGCCCAATGATACAATTTTTGGCCCCTGCCAGCATCCAGTAGTTGTGAGTGTTTGCTCTAGCATCACCCAGACCATTTGGTACTCATGCAGCTGTAGAGTCTGATTGTAATTCTGCATAAACTCTTCTCACTGAAACTTGTATCTCATAAGCCTCGTTAATTCTGCATTAAGCATATATGCCTGCATGGAGAAAATTGGACTTCAATGCGGTTGCCTGCATCAGATTAAATTATACACATTATCTTCTAGACGAGGTCCAAACATATATTTCACTTGAAATGCCAGTAGTTATCTTAAAACATACCAAGAAGTTAAAAAGCTTTCACAATACAAGATCCAGCTATTTATTCCACATATACAAAAACACAGCTAGAGAAATACAATTCAACTGTCAATGCTGAATTTATGAGGAAAGTCTAAAAAAATAGAAAAACTCTGATACTCAGACATCAATTCAGAATGTAACACTTCATAATGCCGCAATATGAGCACCCATTTAAAATGAGAAATCCCCAACAAGAGAAGCATAAGGGGATCTAGTACACGTGACAAAAAATAATAAATAAATAGATGAATACTGCATCAAAAACATGCATACAATCGCCATGGTCATTCAGGATGCGGTGACGGTCTAAACAGTGATCTAACACAAGAGTGAGAGTGTTTCCAAATGAAAGTCAGTGAGTAACTACATATTGATTAAACTTTCTGATGCAGCAAAATGAGGGCACAGAGCCATCTCCGGGTTCTGGAGCTGTTTCAAGATTCGCTTGTGAAATTTCTCTCTGACACGGTTGAACTCCATTATGTCCAGCGGGTCCTCTTCAATCCAGAATTTGTGGAATTCATGCATCAAGTAGCCTACAACATCATAAAAATAAGGAGAAGTAATAAAGACAAACAAGGTATGGAAAGGTCACATCCAAAATTAGAAAGAAATTAACAATTATGATGTACACAGAGAATCCTGGTCACCGACGTCTGACACCTCACAACACTATGCAGGGATAAAACTAAACCCATTTTGGGCAAACACAAAATTTGATGAATACTACCCATTGGCAGAACTCCCCAAAAATGCAAGAAATCACTAAGTGTCTTGACATACGGCCACGTGAACTAAAACATTAAACTAATGAGTGCAAAAGCAGGGGAAGGTGCTGCTGCTCCACCAGCCTTCTGCTTATATTCAAGTTCTGCCTCATGGGTATTTCCTCATGGGAGCATTGTTTACTCTCCACTAAAAAAAGAACACACTGGTAGGTAACTTAACAGTTGCTATTACATCTTTCTGTATTAACACTTCCTCCTCATGCACAATTTTACCTTGTGTGTTCATGACCTTGCTGGAAATGTTGTTTTACATTTATGCATATGATCCTAATAAGATGAATGACAAGGTGATACACGGAATCACTCGCTTTGGTAAGATACCCCTGTTTCAGGAACAAACTTGACCCTAAGTGGGTTTAATATACAGGCTCTGATTAAGGCCTTTACCATCTCAGTTCTGTGCCATCCTTGGGCTCGAAGAGGAATCATGGACAGGAAAAAATGTTACATCCAGCAGCAGGACTTCAATAAACTGGACCCAGCCTCTTGATCCCAACTTCCATAGTAGATGAACCATTGAGAAAACAATCTTTCATCCCAACACAGCAAGATGTGCAAGTAAGTTTTCTGTATTCCAGAAAGTGAGGGCATGTGGAAAACAGTGCATCCTGACTCCCTGTTAGCAGTTTCTTGCTTATACATTGAAAAAATATTAGAAATGTTGCTCCCACTGTCAAAGGATGCACAGTAGGTCTGTGCTGTAGAAGGGATGCTCTAATACAGAGGAAAGAGCTGGGAAAGCATTATTTTGAGGGGGGACAACTCTACTGAAGGGTGGAGAGTAATGTTTGAATGTAGATGCAAGTATCTTAAGGGAGTTGGATTTATGGGGAAGGAACCTCTAGCAGCTCTTTAAAGTACCTTTAGTTTCTTCTTATTATTTAAAACCAGTCTAAGAAGATAGGAAGGTCACTTGGTCAGGCCCTTGGAGGTTTTTTGTTTGGTCTTGTTTGGTTTATCCCCTGGTTTGGTAGAGGCATCCATCACAACTAATCACTGAATCTAAGTATCCAAAAGACGGGAGAGCAAGACCAGCATGAGACAAGACCAGCATAACAGTCTCTGGGCTGGGTCAGCAGGAGATATTTTTTTTTTAAGTATAGGTGGTAGAAAAGTGACAGCAGGAGAACAAATTATGTATTCCTTCTCTACCCTCCCCTCCCCTGGCCCCAACTTACAGAAGGTCTGCTGAAAGTGAGTTAGTGTTGGAGCTTCTGGAGCAACGTTGTAGAAATGGGTCTTCAGAGCTCCACTCACAAGCAAGTTGTATGCGAGGTCTGTGATGTTAATGCCCACGATAGCAAAAGAATAGCTGTAAGGAAAAGAAGCAGCAACGTTTTTGGAGTTTGCCTTCTTCCAGCACACTATATGAAACACTGATGACACCAACACTGCAGATTGTGTGCTACTGAGCTGTGTTAATTCTCTCCCTCATGAGTTTCCAAGGTGTGTGGGGGGTGGAAAACAAGGAAATCATTTATCTCCTGCCTACTTTGAAGACCCTAATGGCCGTGTTTCCCTTATGAAACATATGGTCACAGTGAAAACAGGAGTTTCATCACTGTGCCAGCATTTTCAGTGGAGCAGCATTGATTCATTCCTACAGAATGAAAATAAGCTCAGGCATCCCCCTGTGCTCCTGCCCTTGCCTCTGACACGGGGCAAGCACTCCACACTGTGGCTGTGTCTCAGGGTGACCCATCGTCTGGCATTTTAACTCATCTGCCTAAATGGAATTCATTACCCATGGTTAGGAACATCAGGTTGCAACAATCAGTCCTGTAAAGTCCTATAAAGACATTCATCAGGCTAAAAAGTAAATCTAGCAGAGTCACCACCAGTTTATTTCTAACAAAGAACTAGATACACAGGCCAGAAAACAGGCAAAAAACTTAAACCTGAGCATGCTGGAAAAAGAAATAAGAAAAATCAGACTCCTGAAGCAAACCCTGTCATATTAAGAGATATCAATAAGGAACACATATTTAGGCACAACAGAATTCCAAAATTGGAAGTTACTTCTTAATTTGTGAGTCTGTTGCGTAAAGATCTTGACATTTCCAGGAGTGACTGTTTCCCAAGAAAATATATGATGTCCCACACTGACATTTAGTGATAAAGGCAAACTTGTTTAGTTACACATTCTTTTTTTTTTCCTCCTTTAAACACAGCTGCCTTTTATAGATTATCCAAGGCATTTTTCAATTATCTCTATGAAGCGACCGAAACACTACTTTTTTTTTTAAACTTTTGACATATTTCCATATTTCAGGAGAAAATAGAAAAAAAGAATCCAAAAGTTAACTGCAACATGAGGCCTAATGGCAAGTTTCACAGAAAAATGAAACAGACATTGAAATGTTGTATTGTAGGTTTTCAGATACACTCATAAGGAACATCCAGTTCCATACTCATGAATAAAGCAGCTATACCAAGCCCACTGCTTTAAGGAATAAAAGCTCCTCAGTACTATTTCTTTCCTATTATACTTTCCTGAAAGCAGATTAGAACCTGTCTCTGACAATGAGACGTGAAACTTGATCACATTATGTGTTAAGAAGAATTAAATAGATATTCATCACTGCACTATTCATAGCACAGAGAAAAAGCTTCTCCTTGCTACAGCATTTTTCAGTTTTTTTTTCCAAATTCTTACTTCAAACTCTTTTTCCTGTAATCTTTGGTCAAAATCAACATGTGGTTAAGACAATACACACTAGCATATACACCAAAGTGTCCTTTGGAAAGTGACCAGGAAACACCTTTTTCCCCTTGAACATACAGCATGATTGTTAACTGCTGTGTTTGTGGCAGCTTTAAAAAGACTTTTAACTTACCCAATTGCCTTATCAAACTTTTTCTTCTCCCATTCGGCTTTGCTCAACTGGCTGGAGGGGAGGGAAAAAAAAATAATAATCCAGCTATTGCCATGCACTGCTAAATGACAAATATTTTCTTTCAGTTTCTTTGACCTTGTAACATTGACTGAACAGGGCATTTTACCTCCACTGAGATGGCTGATCACATTTGACCCTCCTTCTGACTGAACAGATTGATATAAGATGACTTGAAATGAGTAACTGGCTTTATAGCATCACTGATAAACTTCTCTCATCGTTGCAAAGTATCACCCACATCAATGCTCTCAGTAAAAACCAGTTATTTTCTATGCTGACCACAAAGATTATCCACCTCAAGCCTGGAGCTACACAAAAGGTTGAAAATATTACACTACTTTTAATTAATCAAAGATGATTTTAGCCCTCTCTGTTCTTGAAGATATACATGAGGCTTATCACTGGGGGCATGGTTCACCTGAGCAGGCAAACATGGAAGATATTCTTCTACTAGAAGGGTTTTCTGTCCAGCCAAACCGGAAGCCACACAACAGCCAAATATACTGAACAGTATTTTCTACTCTTTGGCAAAATAATGCAGAGGTTTTCAAGGACACAGAAGGTCTCTCCCTTAAAATAGAGTTATTTAGGGAACTATTTACTTTTAGATTAAGTTTCTGTTCAATATGAAAAGAGCTGTCTGACGCAACCAGTCAGCCAACACCCTGCAAACCAGGCTTTAGCTGTACCTACTTGTATGGAGCAAGTTTAGCAGAAAAATCACTGCCCACATTTCTTATTGGCTACCATTGGCAGGTAAGGAACCAACCCTAACCAGTGGGCTACAACTTAGACATGTCTCTGGGTGTTTTGCATTAGTAAACCAAATCAGAGCTTGCAGGGTTCAGATCCCAAATTATAGACAGCTGTGTGAAAGTGTCTGTCTTGGACTACACTTGAACTACAAAAAGTATATATTACACTGAAGACAATCCCCTGAACTTCACATAAATATGGTATTTAAAAACTGTTGCCCTTAAGTATTAAAGGTGCTAATAGGTTCACACCCATCCTGACCTGAGTGTTATCAGGTGGCATGTGTGAGGACAAAACTTCTCTTAAAAAAAAAAAAAATCACCTGGTGTACAAGAATATACTCATTCTCTAAAATCTTAGCCATTTTTGTAGGTTGTGGCATAACAGCAGTTAAAAAACACCCAAGCAAGCATTGAATAGTAAAAGGTGACATGTAGGATGTGGACAAGCACTACAGTTCAGCAGAAACAGAAACCACATTGATCATGATCACACCAGAAACCAGCACGGCTGCTGAGCAACCACGCCAGGAGGAGCACCACAAGCACCACCAGAAGCATCTATCTTCTACCAAACGCTTTCAAGGGATACTAGTTGCACATGCTCACACAGCACTCCAATATGGTCCTTGGTAATTAAACATGTAAATGAAGAACACTAATGGGATTCCCTGCTTTACTCTGCATCTGGGCACTATAAGTTTGGTTTCCCATGTAAGCGTTCAGTTAAATAAAAACCTTGGCTATTTTCTATAATGCTGCTTAAGCGTCATGACAACCCCAGTTCATCAGCAAACATAATAAAAACTATCCACGGGCAACACAATGTATAAAGGCAAGAATAAAATTGTGAAGGGTGCTTGTAGGAAGAGAGCAAATGCCAATATATAAAAGAAATCCCAAATAAACTAAATTTCAGGGCTGACTCTCAGGCTCAACATATGTTGGTTTACACTCATTCCACCCCTCCACGTCCCAAGTGCTTTTTGAATTATCATTGGTCACCCAGTCACAAAATACTGAGGAGATCAAAAGCTTCACAGGATTCAGATGTGGAGCTGCTATATGGATACCTAACACTACTGGCAAAAATAAGATGTTTTGAGGCCACTGATTACTATGTAACTGGCTACATTTCTGCCCCCCTTCAATAAATATGGAACAAATCCCTTATTCACAAATAGTTCACACCAGAGCATTTTTGCCTGGTCTCTCAGTTTGCCAAGTCAGGACATTGGACTAGCCAGATCACACCCATTATTAGTCAAGGCAGCCAGAGTACGTGGCTATAAATCAAGGGGCTCTTCAACTGTGGTAACAAACCCTTGGTCTAGGCTACTTTTGATTATCAAGTCAGTCACAGTTGTTGTGATGACAGTGGCACTGCTTAGAATGTTTTTCCTACAGGTAAAAGTCATGCAAAATTTGCTGGTTAATCCTGGTACTAAAGGGGTCTAAAATACGAGGCTTTAGCTACATCAAGCAAGACTGATTTCATTCTATGTAAGTGTGCTCAGATACACCCAGTCCTGCACTATCACCTACATCTGAGTTAACTTTACAGAAAGGAACGTGGATCTCTTGGTGTTGCAACAAAGACTTTCAGTTTATAACATGCCAAACTGCAGTAAGGTTTGATCTTTATTTACATGTAGGGTCTCATAAAACTAAGAGAAAAGAAAAAAAAATACCTTAGTTCCTTCTTAGTGACTTCCCTTCATTATGAAAAGACAAAAAGAAAGGTAAATAAAAATACAAAATCACTTGAAATTAGAAGTTAAATGAAAACATTTAACACTAAGTTTAACTATTTCTAAGATTTAATACACAAGGTTGTCTTTTGGATATCAGTTTTCAGGATCAGCACTTGAAAACAGATAGCATGTGGCAGTACCCAAGCATATGCCAAACAAAAAGAAAAATAAAACCAGCCCCCTCCCCAACACATGAGCCAGCACTGTGCTCTCAAGTTATTTTTTCTGACCTCAAGCATTACCTGTATTTAGGGTGAAGAGAATCAGAAAGAACCTGCTGAGCTATCTCAGTGTCCCATTCGGCAAAATACCTGCAGATATATATATTTAAGGTGAATTGTTAAAGAAACACAACAAAAAAAAAGCACCTTCAATCATACTAAGCTGCCCATATACACCCTTTTAAAGAGCACTACGTGAGTTATGCAGTATGAATAGCATTTAACATGTTAAATTCATTAAGCTACCACTCAGACCCCCAAAATGAATGAGAAAAGCAGCCTCAAATTACAAATGCAATTCTACAAGCACTTAGTGAACGTGCATCAGAGTCCTCTTTCTACCCACCCTACAGAAAATCACTTGTTTATTACTAGAGCATGTTGGCTGCTGAGCTCAAAACAAAGCAATTCAGGCTTCTTGATCTGGCAGATTCATTAAGCAAGATAAGAGTCATCCCAGGAGATTAAGAAATTAAATACATGGTAGGGATTAATCTCCAATGGAAGTTCAAAGCCAGAGTCAAGAGCCCTGATCCTTAACTGAGGTTTACTAGCAAATGACATACAGATGATTTATGTCCTTCAATTTGTAAAAGCAGAAAAATATTTCTTTTTTTCCCCTCATAAGGAGAGATTATTTTACCAAATGTTTTAAATTATGTGACTACCTGCAGGGGATAAAAGGGCTAGAGGAAACAACAGGCATCGATCAGTTCCCAAAGAAGTGACCACAGAACAACACCCGGTGTGTGTGAGGCAGAAAAGAATAGCGATGTAAACTCACTGCTTAACTTTGGGTATCGACAGAAATTGAAGTAGTCCAACTACAGAAGTCTACCATCAGCAGCTGCATTTCAAGTGCTTTGCCTAAGAATTAAGCACCAAATTCCCAAACAAGAAAGCCGAGCAGTAACATAACCCTCCCACCCACCTCACTTCCAGAGCATTTTGTTTAAGGAGAGCTAGATATCAGTGAAAACATACTTTAAAGTTTCTTTCTTGTGGGTAGAAAGTGTTAACTTACTGTGTCACACAGAAACTAAAAAAAAAGGGCTTAGTGAGCGGTATTACCAAGTTAAATTAGGAATACCCAAAGGAAAGAGAGCCCTTCCAGAAGAGAAACTCCCCCCAAATTGGGCTAGGAAATAAATTCTTTCAATTTTTGAAGTCTGTAACACTTTCATAAGTTATTCCCACAAACTTGCTAAAAATCTTTAAGTAATGCTGTTTTTCATGACTTCAGACACACATAAATCCATCTACAGAGGAACATACTTACACCAAGTTATATAAGCCCAGGAGACCCATCCCTCTAAAGTCTGTTTTAGGATCGTCACCTTGGAAACCAATTTCACACCACTGCTTCGAAATCCGAGCTTTCAATGGTGAATTGGGCTTCAGGCATTTCCACAACTAGGAAGATTACAGGTAAAATATAATTAAACTTCCACACATTAGTATGGCTTTTTCTTCTTTTTAAACCAAGTTAATTTCTTGTGTAATGTCATGGCATTACTATCCCAAATATAAGAGCAAAAGAAATTCCCAGGGGTGAGGAGGGGGAAATCCCAAACCACTCTTAAATACTGCAGACTTAATACTGCATTTCAGCCCTACAAGGCCCTTCCGACCTTATCTACAGCTGCTATAAAGCCTCACAGAAGGACTCGTTTTGTTCACGCTTTGTGCATCAAACTAACGTCTGCCTCCATAAGCACAGAGACAGGAACGGGCTGGAATTTGGTTGTAAATCACTGACAGAGCAGCAGGCAATCAGCCCTCAGGTCTCTGAGGCTCTGCAGCAATCTTTTCTCCGGCATCTTTTGCAACCCTCTGGAAGGGTTATAAATCGAGACTGCTGACTTGGCTACCACAGTGCTGAAAAGCAAATTGAAGACCATAAAAAAAAAAAAACGCACAAGAATAGCGTGTGCCACCTTCATATTTAACTAAGGGGTGAATCATTCATTGATCTCACATAAAAAAGGATAAAATGATTTAACAAGCCAGATTGTCAGCTGGAATAAATCCACTTAGCTGCACTGGTCCAGTGACCTTAGTGCCTAAAGATGATGTTGCTAGGCACCTAAACGCAGCCTAAACTGACATGTCTGACAAATACATACCTTTCCACACACCTCACGTGCCAAATCACAAGCTCACCCTTTCCAAAGTGTATTAAGCAGCCAGGTGTTCTCCATAAACCATAAGTTTGTGAGTAGGGATTCAAGAAACACACTTAGACAAAGCCTACCCAAGGGAAAGAGCTGCATGCACATTGCCCAAATAAACAACCCAGAAATTGTATTAATTTTAGTGATCCTATCTGCATTTAAAATGATGTGCCTTAGGAAGGTTAAAACTTTAATGATTTTACTTTGTAATGACTGCATAAAGCATCATTGTTTAAATTATATTTGCTATTTTTCTTGTTCATCCATCGACAGTAAATACAGTATAATTCATTAGTTCAATCACATTAAGTTAATCTTTCTCTCATTCATAAAGTGCCCTCCTGGTAAACATGAATAAATAATAGACATTAGGAACTTGAATTACCCATTGCAGAGATCACTTAGCAGAATACCTAGAAGGAATGAAAACCAACCAGACTATTCTTCCCCAGCGTGGGCTGGAAACCAAATTAAACCCTTGGACATATTTCCATTTGACATGAGAATTCGCAAAAGCAAAATGCCTGCTGTAAACAAGTGCTAATACACAGGTTACACTGGAGGCAGATGGTGAAACTGATACTTTCTTCAACATCACAAATTTTACAGTGTAAACTGGGCTGTTTAATCCCTCCTCTGACAAACACTCAGTTTCCGTTCTGCTATTATTCTCATGCAGTTATGTTTTTAAAGCACTTGACATAACTACACATCATTGCTGACATGATTCTCAGAAGCATCTAAGAACCAGGACCTCACCCTCAGAGGCTGGGTGCTGGGAAGGAGACCACAGCCAGCTCTTTGGTGCTTCTCACCCATGATCCCATCCTCAGACCCAGCTTCTTGCTCTCTGGGCAGTGTAGACGCCCAACATATTTAAGAATGATTCTCAGGAGCCAAAGGCCCTCGTTACACCTGCAGTCAAGTATCTGGTATTTTCAGGGACTAACATTGTATGCTGGCACCTGGACTCCCACCTCTAATATACAGGCTTCCTCACAGGGTAAAATCTGTGTGTTCTTTTTGTTAAAGCCTATTCTAGTCCCAGAAATTTGCACTTTTGGCTGCACAGAGACAGCACTTGAACAGGAAGAGTCCATCTGCCTCATCCCACCTGGTGGCTAAAGCAGTGGTTCAGGGACAACTCTAGATTTTGACTCCTCGTCAGAGCATCAAACCTCCCACCTCCCAACAAGGATCCAACCTTAAAGACAGCTTTCCAGACTCCTACAGGAACTCTTTGACCATTTGACACATTTTTTAGAAATAGTTATTTGCATCCCTAAGTGCTTATATAAGATGCCTATTGAGATTTTGGGAAGTACCTGGAAACCCAAGTATCTAAGGCAAAATTTCCAGAAACTCCCTCCAGTAACTTATGTAAAACACTAGACTGCAAGCTGGAGTGTGGAAAATGATGACTTCATCATGTGCTGTAAAAGTCCCAACCAAAGTCAGATGGGGAAAGAACCACAGGTAGCGTTTAAGTTTAATATTTTTGTTCAAAACAATTGAAAAAGCCTCCAAATAGGTGGTATGCTTTTATAAGACGTCTGAAAAGTCTGCAAGAAGGCATTTTGCTTGTAGATAAGCTCATAATCACTACTCTCTTGCCATTTCTCTGAAGCATATTGCACTAGCTTCAGGATCAGAAAAGGATCAAAAACAGGATCAGAAGAAACACTAGAACTTGCTATTAGACTGTTTTTCACCCCCTTGTATTCTCTCCTCAATTCTTTTCTAATATAAGAGGTCTCTAGATCTCCCTCTGCTTATGGCTTCAAGATTGTCTTCCTGAAAAAACTCCCTGTGCCAGTGCAAGGTTTTCCTGAAAGCATGAAGTAAATTAAGCCCAATTGGTAAGGTTTTCAACACTGCATGTATTATCTAAAGACTGGTTTCATTATTTTTTTTTTTATATGAAAACATATTTAGTAAATATAAATGTGTAAGTCATAGTCTCCTGCTCTTCCATCCCATACAATGAGGTATGAGGCTTACCATTGGGATACACAGACAAAATACAAGTAATGAAGAAAAAAAAAGTTTATTCTGGTTAAGAGAAAAAAATACCCTTCTCGTGTTGAAGAAAGGTATACTGAAGTAGGACACAGAGCTCATGGCACAGAGCTGTTATCTGCAAAAAGAGCTGGGGACCCACTGCCAAGATATAGTCCAGGCAAGAGATGTGCATTCATCGACCAGGGAGCGAGCTGCTGCTTGCTTGGCAGGTGTTACATCCAGACCAAGGTAATAAGCTGTATAGCCTTATCTTAAAATATGTACACAGTGGAGGAAGGTGACAATACCTCTCGCTGTTTTAAAGAGGTTTACAAACCAGGCTGCTTGGAGCTGACATGAATAAAAGATACCCTCCAAGTATCTCTTAAGCACCTACCTTCAGAAGCATTTCTTCATGTTGTGGATTCTCCGAATCATATGGCTCTCTGCGCAGCTTTTCAACCTCTGCAATCAGATTTCTGTACCCCACAATCTGCAGCAGGCATGCCTGGAGAGATACTCCCAACCTGAGGGGGGAGGAAGGAGCAACATAATCCAACTCAATCACACACTGCCATGAAACAGCACAGAACTGCACATGAAACACCCGTTTAATTCACATGAGTAATGCTAATCAACAAACTGATAGTCTAACACTTTAATTGCAATGGGAGAATTTCCAAGAGATCAATATTACATTAAACAAGGCCTTGTGAAATGCATAGTCTTATTTAGTGCCTTCCTCAGATGATAACATTTGGGATTTTTTTAAAGCTTTGAATAGTGAATTTTCACATTGAAATTTCATTATAACTATACACAGCCATGTTGAACGCATGCAACAAGCACATCACTGAATCTTTCCCCTCATTCAAACGTCAGCTTCTCAAACAATGCCCTGAACTTAAAAAGGGCTGAGGGGGAGAGAAAACTCAGTAGAAAGCTATAAATAACTCACTTTGCTTTCATGCCACAAAAGCCAGCATAAAGAAGCCAAAACCCGAATAATATAGTTCAAAGATCTGCCTTGAGGAAGCTTTTTTTTTTGGTCTCATGTTAAGAAACACCATAATGGCTCTCTTTTCATTATAATGCAGATTTTACATTTCCTGATGCATCATTAAAAAAACCAAACCAAAAAAAACACTGCAGAAAAAAACCCAAACAACCCCAAAAACAAAAAACAAAAAATAACCCCCAAAAGCTCACCAAACAGGTGGCCTCCAAGGCTTTAAATTACAACAGCTTATTCAGTTTTAGGTTAAGATTTTATACTACTAAATATAAGTTATGCAGTACACAACTGCCACGCTCATAAGAATATTTAAATATATATGAGAATAGACCCTTTAATTTTTAATAAAGTCTGAAATTACCTGAATGCCTAGTATGAATTTGGAAGATACAGCTAAGTCTGTACCCTCATTCCTCTGTGGAACACAGGCTGCATTGATGTTAAGCTGCACAGGGTCCTTACTTGTCTTGTTTGATATACAGAAACATTTTGTTTATTCCATAATACTGTTAAATTTTCTGAGCAGTAGGATTTTCACTGCTTATCTTTTGAGATTAATCTACAGAATCAGAGATGTCATCATTAGGCTGCAATTTCATATTATTTGTGGCTACAGCCCTTTCAGAATAACCTATGCAATGTTTTTCCTCCTTTGCTGTTTGCTTTTTGGTTGTTTTTTTTTTACATGCTTCACTTGCTATACCCTACAGTTTTACAGAAAGGCTGCATTTCAAAGAAAGCTGAAAAGCCTGACAGGACTGCATGTGAATTGCTGTAGTGCATCACTAAAGCACAAACAATGTTTTTAACTACTCTATAACCTCAGAGTAGTTTAGGGCAGAACACCACAGGCAGTGGCAAAGCAGAGCAATTTTATATTAAAAAAAAAACAACATATATTTTTAAGTTCCAAGTTGCACCACATATAGAAAGCAAGTCACCGTTGGGCTTTAGATAAAGCCAGTCAAATATTCTGTGCAATGTTATTTGTGGTGGGAGGGTAGAATTAGCTTCCCCACTCTCCTTTGCATAAAGCTTTTGCTCTCCTCCTTGCTAAACAGAGGACATGGGTGAGCTGTCAATGCCCCACACTCCTCCCTGCCACCCTTGTGCTGGCAGTGGCAGTTCTAAGAGCACAGGAGCAACCTGCTTGGGCTTGCACCACCATGGCACTCAGCTCCAGGTGCTCCACGAGATGGAGATGAGACCAAAACTAGGAGTATTTCATGGACTGCTTCCACAGTTAACGTAGACTGCAGGTGTCACCACCTGGTTATTCAGCCTACTTGCTCCCACCACTAAATAAAAATTATTATCTCAGAGGCATTCATAAAGGGAAATTACTGTGGGCTCCTCCTCCTCTTCAGGTCACGGCAGCCCACAGCCTTCAAGAACAGCTCAGTGCAAAACACCCCTGGGATGCTAGTTCAGCTCTGCAAAGATGCTACATTAACAAAAATGACTGCATACAGATTTGCAGAAACACATATAGTATGACACATGTCCTCTTGCCCTTACCCCAGGGAATTTCAAGTTTCTACTACGCAAGGGAAGGGCAGAGCTTCTGAAAAAGACGGTCTGGATGCAGGTTTTATTTACATTCAAGAGTAGGCAAGCCAGTGGATTTTTCTTAATCCTGTCTAAAGAAATAGCTGACCTGCTTCTGCTGAAATTTCTCCAGAAAACTTAAGCATAAAATAAATGGCTCACACATAAAACTTCAGTACAGATGCTTGAAGTTTAGCAGAACTATGATTAATTTAATATAAGGAGCAATTTAGTGGCAGGGTGTGTTTCTATGTATGCGCACATTCATTCCTCACTGTTTTGAAAATATATGTCACCAAATGGGGGTGGGTGGGTGGTATGAGAGACTTGGTCTTCTAAAATGCCAAGTACAAGGGTTCTAGTCCAAAAACAATTAAGCGTTTTTTCTGTGCTAAGCATATGAACACCACCTGGATTAAACAAAAAATAGTTCAGGGGTTTTTTGTGGTGTGGGGATTTTTTTTTGGTGGTTGTTGTTGTTGTTCTGTTTGTATTTTTTTCCCCCTTTATTTTAAATATTAGAACCAGATGACTCAAAGTGTAACTTAAAGTTCAGGTGACTGATTCAAACAAGCAGAAATCATTTGCACCTCTGCTCTCTCTCTCTCTCTCTCTCTTTTGGAAGACAGCATTTCTTCAGAGGCCAAAGGCAATGCCAAGAGGAGAATCAGATGGTGATCTCCACTATCAGACAAAATACTATTTTAATGAATTCCTTGTTTTCTCTTGGAATTATTCCACCCAGTTACCCAAGGGTCCAACACTGAGAAGCGAGTACTCGGATCAGCCTGATTGCTAACACTGCAGTTACTGATGTCCACGGGCCAGGCTCTGAGCTGTGCACATTTACATCCTGCAGTTTTTTCTCATGTCACCCTCACTAATTTTGCTGTCACTGATTTTTTTTTTTTTTTCTAAATTTCAGCAATTGGCATCCTGTGCAACATAAGAGTGCCAGAGCTGTGACACTCTCCTCAGATGGGCAGCCTCTCAGCATGGCTTCATGTTCACTTGAAGCAGCTGCTTTTCATCACCTTCCCTTTGAAGGTCATGTGGGCAAGGTCTTGTGAATTGACACCCCTGGAAAAGCTCTGGGCCCACTCCCAGAAAAACTTCACAGTTCTAGAAGGTGAGGTTTGCTTTTGTTTTGTTTCTCTTATTTTCTTCTCATCATTAATGGTTGGGTCACCATTTTTCAGTCCAGGTGGACAGTGGTCATGTCCACAAGAGTTGTCTCTCAAGCTAGACACCCAGTGTGCTCTATTTCCTTTATGATCAGTGAAGCCTCATTTTAAAACTACCCAATTGCTGTCCTTCTCAGTGGAAGGTGGGGCTTGGGGGTCATAATTGCAATAAGACCAAAATATTTATATTTTTCCAACTGAGCTTTTGTTTTTTGTTGTTGCAGCAAGACCTTGGGACCACCTTACCTGTTGATGTTGCTGACCACTTAAAGAAAAGTAGCCATCAATGTGTGGATGCCCATTTTGGATTACATACATCAATTTTGAGTTTGGGAAGAGGAGTGAACCTCAAACTGATCACCTGAATAACACACCCCTCAACATTTCTCCCAACAATTCCTGACCTATAGCATCTTGCATCTTAAGCCAGGGGCTGAAAGGTAAGGCAATCACAAAAGTGTTATCACTTACTCTTGAAATGCACACTTATAAAATTAATGGTTTGTTGTCAATCTCGTCTTACAACCAATATCTTGTAGCATTAAAACATATTAGCTATGTTGCATCATTAAAATTTATGTTTGGATAATTTAAAGCAGTTTTAAAATGTAAACCAGTGTACCATTTATATCAGTTACAACAGGATAATTTCTTCCCAACTCAAAAGACTGCATACAGCCTTGCTAAGAAGCCATCACTGTCACTGCCAGGACCACCTGCTTTGGTGGTGTTTTATCCCTGGAGAAGTGGCCCCCATAAATCAATGCATCAACAATATACTAAGACAGCATGATTCAGGAAGCAGATAGATAAAGAGACTCAGGACTTGCCTATTACAGTCACCATAAAAGATCATTCATTTTTCCATCAGCCTTTTGACAGCAAAGCTTAAGCTGTAGTTTTATACTGAGAGACAGAATTCATCTTCAAATTGTGTGCCATGATAGATATGGAGAACCAGTTCTCCATGGACGTAGGCACTGAAGAAATCAATAATTCCCATTTATTTGTAAGGAAACCATGAACTTACTGTGGATTTATATCTGGATTGATCCTTTTCAGCTCCATGATGTCATCTATTGTTTTTTCAATAGCATCAGGGTGAACGCTTACTGAAGTTTGCAGCCGCTAAAAAGAGGTTTTAAAAACATATTAATTCTTATGGAAGCCATTACTCAATGGAAGATAATAATTATAAATTCGATACCCAAAAACTTTTAGATTAAGAGTCCAGAAGACCCTATTTAATATGTATACACACGCACCCCTTTCCAGTCTACTCAACCCTACTGACTAGATTCGGAGCACTAGCTCAAAACTAACTCAAGTTGCTTCCCCATACCCCTGTAGTCAGTCTATTGCATTTCTGTGGCAGCTGCCAGTGAAGACAACCTGCACTGAGGCCTTCAATCAAGAAGCAGCTTCAGACCATCTGCCTAATTACACTGACATTGCTACCTTTCATTTTACACCCCCTCTCCCAACACATTGTAGTAACTGGGCAAAATACTTTTCCTTTCTCTTGCATATCATGGCACTTTGTAAAGAAAAAAAAATAATCCATGCGCCTTCCAAAAAATTAAGAGGTTGAACTTTCTGGTGCTTTGTCTCAAACCTATACAATTGCTTAAATGCAGGCTTTTAAATAAGATTCTGTCTTTCTGTTTGTGCTAGAGTGTATTTGGAAGCACCATGC
The DNA here is from genome assembly GCF_001431845.1 of Calidris pugnax. Classification (NCBI taxonomy): domain Eukaryota; kingdom Metazoa; phylum Chordata; class Aves; order Charadriiformes; family Scolopacidae; genus Calidris; species Calidris pugnax. The sequence continues at coordinate 28,801,429 of NW_015094510.1, forward strand.
AGAACTGTAAGCTATGTGACATCATTTTTACTGATGCTGAGGTAAGTTTTTCAACATCACTGATTCTCATCCCAAAAAGAAATGAATGGTTGAATGACACTATTTAACATATATACAAATGCTTTATGACAAGAATTTAGGTTACTACAACCACTGCTACAGTGAAAGGAAGAGATGACAGAGGCTCTTCTCCATGAAATGTATTTAAAAGGAAAGCAGAGAACAGCATCATCTCAGCTATCCAAGAACTGCTCTTTTATCCCTGCTTTCCAGACAAGAAAAACCCCCACAACAATGATGCATAAAGTGTTTAAGTGACTGACTGCAGATTACAGAAATTCTGATAGGACAAGGAATCAAGCCAAGAAATCCCAAATTGCAACACGTCACCATCATCATCTCCACTGTGACCTGCTCCCCCTTGATTCCATCAGTGCCACCGCATCCCTGCCTCTGGAGCACAGGGCTCTCCCCCTGACTTTTCAATATCACCTGCTACTGTGGACACAAGACCCTCTTCAGTAGAGGATGATATTAATGCAAAATCACATCAGACCCTACAGTGATTTTTTTGTGGTGAACAAACAACAGACTGAAAAAAACAATTGTACAGGACACAATATAAAAGGTGAACAGTGGTATCTTTCACTCACCTTACTTTTTGAACCTTTCAGTGATGCCTCTGCAAGAGAACAGTATTTGAAAGCATCGTGTCAGACAAGCTAAGATTATATTGGATTAATTTAACAATTTATTTCTTTATAAGACTTAAGTCATACTATTTTTAGCACATGCAGAAATGTATGAAGGCATGCAGAACTAAGTATTTTACAGTTACCTATTTTCATAGTTCTGGCAGCTCCAGGTTTGGTATTGTAACAGATCCTTTGCAATTCACATCGACCTGTTAGCTTCCTGACCACAAATTTCAGGCAGCGCCACAAGCATTTACAGTAGAAGTAGAGGCATACCTGGACAAACATCCTGGGGGGGGGGG
>NW_015094510.1:28802591-28825942 GCF_001431845.1 Calidris pugnax
AAAAAGAAGCCTGAAAATAAGAGTCTTGAGCAGAGTTTGTTTCAACAAGGTCACCATCCAAACAGTAGGTACTTCCTCAACCCAAATTCTTATTGCCTGAGGGCTCTTTTAAAGCAAAACCAGCATTCACACCGCAAATGTTTATGCTGATAAGTATTAAATCATGCTTTTCAGTCTTACTCAACAACAACAAAACCATGCACAAAGCACCAGAACCAGAAGCACAAAATAAATCAACTCCAGAGTAATCAAATGAGTATTTCTAGAAAACTCTTTGCCCTTTAAAATAAAAGGCCGTATAGTTCCTATTAATGCTTTGAGGAAACAGGTCTACATGAGAAGGGAGAACAGCTCACCCTGTTGTCATGGCTGCTGAGGATCTAGGGAGCCACTATACCCTGGCTTAGCTTTGTCCCTGCATCCAGCTGCTCCAAGCAGAGTGGCTGGTTATCCTGACAAACATAAATCAACACTCCTGTCAGGTCCTTAAGACTGATGATTAAGGAAACCAAAGCTTCCCTCCTTCAGGAGAGAAAGTGTTTCAGAACTGTCCTGAGGACCGCCAGTTCTTCCCAAGATGAGCTTTTATACAGCGCTGATGCTGCACAATTCCTCAAACTATAAAATTGACAGTAACCCCCAAAAGCCCTTATTTAGATACTGCATCCAGTTTTGAGCCCCAGCAATACAAGACAGACTTTGACAAACGGGATGGATTTTAGCAGAAGCCCCCCCGATAGTGGGGCTGGAGCACAGGCCCTGCAAGGAGAGGCTGGGAGAGCTGGGCTTGCTCAACCTGGTGCAGAGAGAGCTTCAGGGGGACCCAACAGCAGCCCTTAGTGCCTGTGGGAAGATCACGGAGGAGACAGAGTCAGGCTCTTCACAGTGGTGCAAAGCAGGAAGACAAGGAACAACAGCCAGTCAAATTGGAACATAAGAGGCTCAGCCTAGATCTAAGGAGAAGTTTTTTCCCCCAGGAGGACAATCGGGTAGCAGCACAGGTTGCCCAGAGAGGCTCTGCACTCTCCTTCCTCAGAGATTTTTAAGCCATGAGCGGAAAAATCCCCGAGCAGCCCAGTCTGACCTCAGGGCTGACCTGCTGTGAGCAGGAGGGTTGGATCAGAGACCTGCTGAGGTCCCTCCCAGCCTGAACTAACCTGGGATCCTATGAAAGCCTGAGGAAGGCTGCATACATGAGAAATGCTCTATTTTAAAGTTTGTCAGCATTGCAGCTGCTACCAAAGCCCACATACTGCTACCATGATTACATAACACACCCCAAAAACAGATTTCATGGGCTACAACTAAATTTGACACAAATTAGCTTTCTCGTTTCTGCAGCTATGAAGGCGCACATCCTGCCACGTTCCCCCAATGCAATGTTACCTTGAGACGGGAGCCAGGATCTACCCCAGGTCCTTGAGTTCAGAATCACATCTCAGAAATGGCAAATTACAGAGACCTGACCACAGGAACATTGCTATCTGGACACAGGCCTGGGCAACTGGTGATCCTGCTAGAGCAGGAGGCATGGACTAGATGACCTACAGAGGTCCCATCCAACCTCAAGCTTTCTGTGATTATATTCTATGATTATATTATGGGAAAACATCAATACAGCTTTGCTACACTAGCTGGCCACTAAATAGTCAGAAATAATTTGGTCCATTATGTTCTAAGCCTGTGTGTATGTGTATTCATCATTAGCCCATTATATCCTCCACATGCTGTTGATGCTTTCAAAGGACAGTCATTTGTCAGGAGACTATGTATTATCCTTTTCAATGGAGTGCAGTAGTTATTCTGAAATAGTGAATTTCAGGAACTCAAATCAGTTATAGCTTTAATAAAGCTTAAAGAGCTCCATCACTTCCTAAAAACATCCTGAAGGGCATGGTGTAGAAGGACATTCAGGGAAGGGAAGATAAGTTAACTCATGTTAATGTCCACACAGGAGTTTAATCTGCTTTATGTTCACTTCAGCTTAATCTCCTTTGAAGGAGGATTAAGTGAAGGGAACTAAAGCCATTTTAGCCACAAGTATTTAACATGCTTTAAAAGCATCCACTTTATCTCCACATTTTTTGTTAATTCACTTAACACTCCCAAAAGCCTGCATGCAGGCAACCGCCTTGTCTTCATGCAACAGGAAGCCCCTATTTTTGATACAAAGCGAAACCTAAAGAATGGGGAATAACTCCCACGCTGGAATCAAGTTTTTGACAAGCAAAAGAGTTTCAGCTGCTGAGATCGAAATGTTTGGGTCCCCCTCTTCCCTGCAAAATGTGCCAGAGCACACTACTGTGAGGAGTTTGTATGTGCTTCACAGCAGGTGATCACCTTCAGTATAAAGAACAAGACCATTTACCAGAAGGCAAATCCATCATCAGCCACACAGTCATTCTTTAAGTTTCCAAGAGTCAGTAGTGCAAGTCAGTTATAGAGTCAATCTCATATAAAGTCAACTAATGCCTCTAACTGCAGCCTTTAATAGTTGCTTGACAAAGTCCACAGGCTAACATTAGGCATTTTGGTTTTCCACTAGACATTGGATATCAGCCTTCACAGATTTGACTAGTCCACCATCCCTGAAGAATCCAAACACAGACTACAGCCATCCCTCAGCCTTCTCAGCACACTCCAGCTCTGTAGTCTGACTGAAAATCCAGAGAAATGAGTACAAGAGATTAATGCCAAACTGGAGGGTGGGGTGCGGTAAAACAACGTTCTGTGAGTTCACTATACATTTGCAGTAGAAATTAGAGTTGCTTTCTTTTTCAGCCTGCTTTGTTTCCAAAAGTTAGGTCTCTGTTAGAGCAACTTACTACACAGAGATCTCATTTATATGAAAGAAGGGAGGAAAGACTCACTTAACTTCATGTTAACAGCCCATGTAAGATTTCCTTCTAATGAACAAGGTGGCTCCCATATAACCCACACATCCTTTAAGAAAGTTGATGCCTACACTTAATTGCCTCCAGGGCTGAAATGTCACAACTCATTTAATTACTCAAAACCTTGTTTCTTACTGTATTGTATGTTGTGGAGAAGTTTGGGAGGGAGGGGGGAGAGGGGGACAGGTGTTAGGTCTATTTGAATGATACCTTGCTGCCTTTAGGCTCAATGACAGATTTGCAAATCAAAGGAAAAAACTCCAAATGGGACAGAGCTGTGGCCATCCATGGTCACAACCACCTTCCCCACTAAAGCTTTGCTTTGGCTGCGGTTTGCACAAAAATTAACTAATAAAAATGCATCTACTGAAAACATCACTACAGCACACAAACACTACATCTGTGATTCACTAGCATATACTTAGCAGCTATTACTAATAAAGCAAACAAACACTAGTTTTGACTGGGTAGCTTATAGAAGGAAGTTAGCCTTTGTGGATACCTTCAGTTTTCTACTACTCATCCATCTCAAGCTTACAACAGTTGAAATCTTCCATTTGTAACATGAATGGCATAAAAAGTAACACAAGTTTGTTTTGTTCTTTATAAAAGGGAATTCTTGCTTGCAGAAGTCCTGTAATAAAAGCATACTATTGATTAAATAAGACAAGTTTCATGCTATCTGCTACGGACTTCAGTTCACATAAGCGAAGAGGAGACACTGGCAGCTATAAACCAAAACAGAATATCATGAACAAGAACCCACACAGAAGTGTAGCATGAGCCATGTGTCTGGCTACAGCACAGTGACATTAACTTCTGGTTTGGTTTAGAGTTCAGTTCCAAACCTCCTCTCTATTCTTCTCTGGTTTTATATTCATTTTTTTTAACCTGTTTACCTTTGCAGGTTTTCTCCACACAGAAAATAGTATCTTTCAACAGCAGTTTGTGTAGTCATGTAGAACAATACTTCAGATCCTGAAATGAGCTTTAAGAATAAAGTATTACAGAAATGAAGGTGTTCCTCAGAAATTTGCATCCTACTCTTCCCCCTCCTAATACAAGCTCCTTCTCCTTTTGTATTAAATTCAGCTGTACAGATCTACAGGTTTGCGTTCACACATCCAAAATGCATTACAAGAGTTCACATGAACATTTATTCAGGTAAAACAAAGAAAAAACTGCATAATAAGATGCTGATGCACACAGGCCCAATCAACAGGCAGTTCCCTTGCCAGGATGCTGTACGATTGGAAACACATGCAGCCATCCTCCTATGAGAAGTCAGGGTTACACATCCCCAGTCATTGATGTCAATCACTTGGACATCAGAAGCTACATGTTAGCTCCTGAGCAATACCCCCAACTTGGCTCACAGAGAGGGTCACTGAAATCCAGTATCACTGCTACAGAAAAAAAATAAATTTTAAAAATATGTATTTTTCACTTGGGTTCCATGTGAAACAGGACAAATACTTTAGGTAAAATGAAAACTTTCAACTAGATACCCAATGGTAGTTACTGGGGTTAAAATGGCAGAAAGAAAGCAAGCAAAAACCACCACCACCACTCCCCCCAGAAAAAACACTAGTTTAAGATAATGACATAAAAGTCACTAAATCTATTTACACATCATTTTTTTTCCTGTGTGTCCGGTTTTAGGTCTTACAAATAGGAAAGACTCTTCCTGAAGGTTGTACTCAGCTTAGAGAAGAAAGCATTACACATCAATATCTCCTTCCTGAGAGTTCTGATTACAGCTTGAGAAGTCAAGGACACACAAGTTAGTTAAGGATGACAAGCTGTGAAATAAGCAAATGATACTACCCTGTTAGGAGCTAATTAACTTGACTGTCTTTAGTTTATTTGTATAACTTATAATCTTTATACAAGGTCAACCAAGAAGGAACGTACCAATCGCTGTTTCTGCCACAGGCAAACATGCTATTAGCTCCTTTAAAAACACAAGAAATTTTTTTCACTCTGCCTTTGCAGACTTGACAACTGAAATCCACCTTATCTCTCCATTTAGACATGAAAGCAAGTCACCGTGGCAACTAAGGAAGACATAAGAGTAGCTTTTAACAGCAGCTTTCCACACTTTCCCTGCTCTTGGTTTTTGCTGACTTGATTTTCATTTTATCTGATGCGACTGTAGTCAGACAGAACTTATGCTTAAAATCTGCTAGTGCTTACAGACTGTTTTGCAGTAGATCAAGAGAAGGTGTCAAGTTTCTAGGTTTTATTGAAAAAACCTAAGCGTCTGCTACAGTTGGTTCTCCAAGTTGTTATTATTTCAGATGTTTAAGATAAGTTACAGTCAAAGCGGAAGCATCGTCACCAACAGACTCCTCAAAACCCCTTTTGCAAAAAAAGAAAGCACTGAAAGATTAAATATCTTCCTGAGAGACAGTTTTATTATTTTGTAAGCAATACTTCAGACTTTAGGAATAATTCATATCAGAGCAAGCTGAGAAAGAAAAGAAATGTAAACCAACCTAAAATCTATTTTCATTTAGACATCGGCTTAGATTAGAGATATGAGCATAGGAGTCCTGTAGTTTACTGGCCAACAGCACTCCCCTAAAGTTAGGGATTTAGAGTTATTTCAAGTACTAGACTGTCTATTAAAAAAAAAAAAACAAAACAAAAAACAAAAACGCTTCTCCTTTCACTGGAAAGCAGCAGCTGCTGAAAGCAGGTAGATGAAAAGCCAAATTCTGTTACATCAAAGATTCCTCAGGTAAAAGTTATATTCTTATAAAAGACCTAGACATCAAAGTACGTGCCATTTGTGTAAGCACAGCCCCTTTCTTTGCTATTCTGATGTGCAACACAGTCCTGGGAAAGGCAGGATTAGGGAAAATAATTCAGATTGAGAAATGAGACTGCACAAGCAACCAATTCAATTTAGGACTTCTTTTGAAGTTTTGCAATTGTTTAAATGTTGTAGAACTTCAATTTATTAAAAGTAGTTTTACTACATGGCACAACATGTTTCTTCTCATATCTTTTTATTGTCTCACTCAATGGCTGAACTTTGTGTTAGAAATGTACTAGGAGACACAATTTTTCAGTTTTGTAAGGGGGGGAGGATGTTAGGGGACTACAGGGGTATTAGCCAGGCTAGCTCTGAACCATCAGGTCACTGGACCATTATCGATGGATTTGGTGGCAGATTTGGGACTATCCAGGATCTGGGACACAGAGCTGTAGGGACCAATCCTTTCCCTCCTGGCTGGAGCTTATCAGGGTGGTGACCACACTAACACTTAACCTAATGGCTCAGTAAATCTTCACTGTCTTTTGTGGGTGTTAGCAAATACTTTTAACCTGTGTATATCTTGCTCACAGAGTACTTTTGCAGCTGGCTCAAGATACTAGGAGAAACTGACCCAAACACTCCACAGAAATGCTTAAACCAAGGTTGGTTTGGCAGCAAAATCATTACAGATGATCAGCTTAGAGGTAACGATGCTGATATCCACAGTGTATAGGATTCTTTGCTATAAACAGTCTAAAAAGAGAGAAAAATATAGTGACAGATGCTTTATACAGAAGCATATGTTTCAGCCCTCTTGAAAAGGTTTTTCCCATGCAGACAGAATATAATTTCTTTGGTTTATACACAAATTAAGCTCTTGATCTGTTAGTTTCTAGGAGTGCTCAACTCTCTCCACTGACTACAGAACAAAGACAACATGGGCTTTCTACACCTACAGCTGGTGTCTGAAAGTCCCCCATTTTACTCCTGGTTTATAGAGGAATAAATGCAAGTCATATGTAAGAGCAAATAATAGACATTTCTCTCCAAATTCAGTACAATTGGCTTCAAAAACATTTGCACGTTTTCACCAAACATCTCCCCCTTCTCCACTTTCACAAGTAACACTCCAAAAATTCAGAGAGCAGACAAGAGTGGGGAAGAAAAAAAACAGCCAAAAGCCACCCAACATTTTTCAAGCACTGTTTCATGTTACTTTTTCTCCTGTTCTCCCCTGACATATTGAGCACTACTGATACATCACTGCTCCAATCCCATAAGACAGTTCCCACATTCTTTGCTTCTATAAAGAATGGGAAAGAAAATTTTAATTTAAAAGAGCTTTAATTAAATAGTGAAATCTAGGTGAACAGAAAGCAATCTAGTATAAACTAGTTTACACCTTCTGTACCACAGGTAACAGCTAAAACACTTCACCTCACTGCAGCATAGAAACAACTAGAATAATTTAACACTTTCAAAAAAATATAGAACAGTTACCTCAAGAAGTGTTTCATGGTGACGGTTTTGTTTGTGTTGCTGGAGCTGTAATCTATTGATCACTGATGAACTCTTCCTTGCAGGTGATATCAGTGCTGTAGAAATAGAATTGAGACGTATTTACTAGCAGGAAAAAAAAAGTTATACTTCAGTTTTCTAAATTGCTCTTGAATCAAACATCTATGAAAATATATAGGAAAGATATTAAGAAATCTCACGTCAGTAAAAACATAACGAAGAAGCATAATTTGTTCACACCCTTCAGCCTGAGCACATATTTTGACCAGACTATACTATCCATGCTATCCAGTAAAAAATTCCGCTAAGAGCACAGAATTAACTGAGAAAGCTTGAAGAAAAATCACATTTCAAACACCTCTTGCTTTCTTCAAAAACGTCTAGTTCACAGCAGCTTCCAGGTGGCCTTTTCAAGAGAAGCCCAGCTCACTCTGCTTTAAGTCCTCTCTTCCCCAGAATTTGCAACAGCACTTTGAGACCTTGGGTAGAAGTAGCATGTAAGCAAAGAGCTACTATTGGGTCCTGAACTTTCCTGGTGACCAACTTCACTTTTAGATCTCATATGTATAATTTAATAGATTCAGTTGGCCAGGTTGCTCATGTTCTGAAATCCGATGTCCTACAGTTAATCTTCATTATGATTACTATTTAGTTCCAATAGAGGAGAGGAACAAGAATTTGGGAAGAAACATCATAAATATAGCCCTGCCCATGTACTGGCAGACTCTCCCCACTCATCACCTCTTTACTTCAGGTTTCTAAATAGAATATTTGCATCATATACAAGTGATATTTAACTAAGATACAGACTTTTCAGATTACTGTCTTTCATATGCTGTAAAAGGCAATAAGATATCTTCACTTGCTGCCAGAAAACAGTGCCATTATGCATGTCTGCTATTGGGACAGCTTCATCCAAGAGTTAAAGGGAACAAGACCACACTTTCAAGGTCAGTAGTAGGCCTGAATGAAAGCTTCACTATTAAGAAAAGGTTCATTTTTCATCAGCACTGCCTGCAGCATGCTGAAAGATAATTGAAGGCCTTCAAAATCTGGCCTCTTTTGTCACAAAGTTATAAACCTAGAGAAACTCAAATATATTTTCTTTTGCAGGACCTACCAGCACTGATAGGATAAAAGTATTCTTATCCTACCTTGTTCTCATATTATTTCCCTTTTGTTAACTTACATTATGCTGTTGCCGGCTGACAGGAACAGAACAAGCATTTAAGTTGAGAAAAATGCAGCTATCCGGTTGGATTACATCACATGCAGCTTGCTAAAAATATATAAACCCTGAACTGTTAAAGCTTCATTCATTTATATTGTTTTTGACTGGCTGAATCATGTTGCTGTCCCCTGAATACAGCTGTAATTGGTGCTGGCTGCAGTGACACCTACTTGCAAGGACAGATCAAACTCCGGTTCATTAGCGAACACAGTAGGCAGGCTCCTAACACTTCCTGCTACAGCTTTTGATAGGTCTTCAGCAAGAGCAAGCACACAGAGCACCGGAGATCAGCAAAAACTGGAGGGGATGTAACCTGCTCCCCTGCTCCAGTCTAATAATTTGCTGTTTCAAAGATAGTTTGTGAAAGCTTCTCACAGCTGAGTCTCAGCTTTTTAGCATCAACTTGAGCAAAGTAAGCTTCACCACAATATCTGACCCATAAGGGCAGCAGTGTAAGGAACACGCCAGAAGTGCCAGGAGCTCTCAAATCAACCCCCTCTAAAAGTGTGTGTTGGCCTCAGCTTCTGAGGCCAGTTCCTTCTTGATTCTGATCAAAGTCCTTGCTGAAAAGGATGCTGCTTCTTTACTACTGCTTTAAGGGGAAGAGAAGGTCCACTTGGCTGAACTCCAGAATTGGCTCATCCAAGTGCGGCATGGTAGGAGCTTCACGATACTTTCCCTTCAACAACAGTTACCAGCTACAGCCAATTATAAATTTTTTTGAATGCTCATTAAAAATTAGATTGTTTCAAAAACTTTAAGAAGTCAACATTGATATTCATAAACCCCTGCTCTAACCCAGAAAGCTAAACACAAAGAAAGGTCATTGGTTGCAAAGAAAAAGCATAACTAAGTGACACAACAAGTATAGCAACAAGTTAAGAGTGCCAATTTTGGATGTCTTTAAAAGCCCACCTTTGGAATTACAAAAATAATTCTCCTTGTTCCCTCCCTTTGAATTTAAAAGAGGGCAGGGGGCAAGTCACCAGAGCAAAAATTTATAGCTGAAGTCCCAATGCCACAGAAGTCAACAACAAAGCCCTCCAGCTTGGAGAGAAAGAGTTCACCCTGGAGGCTTCAACAACTAGTCCCCTACAGCACAGGCCCAGCCACCAACTAGGTCCACTGAAAGGCTATGGCCTTAAAAGCAGCTTCCTCCACTGGAGCACAAAGCAAATTCCACCCAACTCTACCAAGAAGGTTTTCAAGACCTAGAGGTAAGACTTCCAGTACAAACAAAAGTATAGACAGTCTATACTGCTTGGTTCACGAGGTAAAAATTTTACCCCAATGTCTGGCAGCCAGACTTTGTAAAGGTTGTTTTCTGCTAAGTACAGGGATAGAAATTAATGTCATGCTCTGTGATTCTTGCAATGATTCACTTAGGTGGATGTGGTTTGGGCTGGGTTGGCCACTGGGTGGTTCTGTTTTATCTCAAACAGGGACAGTGGACACACACATAAGCTATAGACATCCAGGCTAGACCAGAAAATCAGAAAGCAAGCATTTACAGTCATCTTCAAATAAGTAGGACAGCATTCACCATTTCCATATACCTCCATAAGTGGTCCTCTAGAGGAGTTCAGTAAAGATTTTCTGTGAAGAAAACAGTGTTTCAACTCTTCAGACTGTTACCACAATTCACAGCTGAGTAAGTTCACCTACTGATAAGCCTTTAGAGCCACAAGACCTAATAAGACAGGTCCAGAGGAGGGCCACAAAAACAATCAGAGGGCTGGAGCACCTCTCATATGAGGACAGTTGGAGCTGTTCAGTCTGGAGAAGAGAAGGCTTCAGGGAGACCTTGTTGTGGCCTGTGAGTACTTAAGGGGGCTTACACAAAAGATGGGGACAAGCCTTTTCAGAGGGCCTGTTGTGATAGGACACGGGGTAATGGTTTTACGCTAAAAGGGGTCAGATTTAGACTAGATATAGAATGAAGAAATCTTTTATGATGAGGATGGTGAAACACTGGAACATGTAGCCCAGAGAGGTGGTAGATGCCCCTGGAAAGATTCAAGGTCAGGTTGGATGGGGCTGTGAGCAACCTGGTCTAGTTGAAGACATCCCCTCTCATTGTGGGAGGGTTGGACTGGATTTTAGGGACCAACTAGTTTTAGGGACCAACTTTAAAGGTCCCTTCCATTCCAAACTATTCTATGATGCCAGTTTTTGCCAACCTCTTTTCCTCTAAAAACATAATAGATTTAAGAGGAAAAAACGAATAAAATTCCATACAAAATGAACTAGTACTCTATTTTACTTCCAGTAAAGTTGTTACAGCATCTTAGTCAATAAGATGAGCAGCTATAGCTTTGGAAGACATTTACATCACTTCAGAGATTGCCCGAAAAGTTTCGGGTCAATTGCCATTAGGATGTGTTTGTTGTCAAGGGAAGGGATTTATCTCACAGCCTCCTGTTTTCTTAAGGAAAGGTTTTCCTCAGCAAGTTGGATATCTGCAGATCAGGAAGGTTTTCAAGGTCCACTTGTGGAAAAGGAAGACACATATGAGAAAAAGATTTCTACAGGTTGCAGATAAATCAGGGTAATGAATGTTTGTGAGCTTGTGGAAAGAAAGAGCACAACAATTATACGATTTAGTTGAGAAGCCGACAGCAGTTACGGATTTGGAGAGACAAACGCTAGTGTCTGAAGACAACTTACTGCACTTTTGAAATATCACTTTTGTCAGAAACTGCCAGACTTACAGCAGGATACCTAGAACCAGCAGGCACCCAGTGGGGAGCAACCTGTTGGCCACAGCGCCCACCCACCACTCAGACCCTGAGTTTGCACTTCTTCACGGTTTCATTCACGCAAACTTGCAGCTGTGCTTCTCTGCAGCTTAAAAAAAAAAAGTCCAGCTTTAAAGTATACACACATTTTCTCACTGAGGAACCTGCAATATACTTCCCCTCTCCTCCTTTTGTAGGCAGCTTTTCAGCTTTTTCTGATTTTAAGTCATGCAGCTGGACTAAGCCTAAAGATGAGTGGGTTTGACTTTGTTAGCTATCCTTCATTAATTCCCTACAAGTAGCTTACACCAACAACACAGATCCACCACTGAAAACCTCTTGGCCCAGTGTTTGAAGTTCTAAGGCTCTAGATTGAGGATGAAGCAAGGACATACTCTGGATCTCCCATACGCTCGAGTTTCTCACCTTGCAGGATTTTATCCCACACCACTTCCACAAATCAACATTCTCCTTCTTCCAGCAAACCACCCACATACCCATTCACTGCCAATTGTTCCATCCAGTTTATCTTAAAACAGACAGGAGTTTCCCCTCCCAAAACTAGCTGCAGCTTTTCTTGGAAGAGAAGCAATACTACTACAGTCATACTATTGTAGTATCTATTGCAAGATCGATCTCAAAATATAAATGAAGTTTTCCTTAAATAAATATTAGCTGTTTGAATTCTCATGAGTCTATGATCTTTTAAGTAGCATGGCAAAACATGCATCAAGCTGAAAGGTTAACAGTTGCCAGAGGCTGAAATAAGTCAAGAGTAAGCCTTAAAAGTCACCTCTTTATATGAAGCTGAAGGTTTAGTTTGTGTGTCTTTAAGAAAGCTGTAGATACAGTTGAGGGAAAAAAATGTGTTCATATAAATCAGCATATTTAAAGAGTAAAATATAAAGAAAAAGTAGTTTTCCTGACAGTGTTTGTCTTGCAAGCTACTGACTCACCTGGCATATTGCAAACATTTTTAGATGGTTTATATTCTAAATATAAAGAAAGAATAGCTGTGCTGAAGAGACAAATCATCAGAACCATTAAGATGAGCAGGCTGAATATAGGACTTTGTTTATGTGGATCATTAGATTACAGTTCATCCAAACTTCCCTCCTCACAAAAAAAAAAGAGGACATATGTTTGAAGTAGAAGGCAATAATTGCATCAGTCATCTTGAGTGCAGAGGAAAAAAAAGATTCATTTATTTTTAGGTTTAGTTGTTACACTTTCAAAGCAGGTTCTTTCGAGATGAATGCCACCAACTAACATCATGATGTTGATTTCAGGTTGCAGCTTTTCTTTCCAGGTGGCAACCCAGAATGCTATGATCTCTTATTATTCACCTCAAAAGCCTACATGTATTTATTTGTGAGGGACAACAGTCTTGAGCCTTAGGTCACCAGAAGTGCTTTGCTACTCTCTCTATTTTTTTTTCTGATGGGAATAATAATGCTTCTCTCTCCTGAACACCAATCTGTAATAACTAGAATCAGAAAGGGGAAGAATAGGTTATGAAGGTTATGAAATGTACCTTGATGCCCTGTCCACAAGCCAGCAGTACGCAAAGACAGACAACAGCACCATGGGCTGCATGACCACAAGCAGAGACAGTAAGTAGACTGAGGGAAGATATTATTTTGCTCTGTTCAGCACTCTTTGGACCACATTTAGACTGTCTAGTTTTGGACCCCAGCAATAAACAAAAGACATCAATAAACTGGAGAGAGTTAAGCAGAGACCACTGACATAATGGCGGAGGGAGTGGGGGAGATGGGAAGAAACAGTTTTTGGAGGACCTAAAAGCACCTCCAGTGCCTATGGGGAGGTCATCGAGAAGTCTTAAATGGACTCTTCACAGCAGTGCAGGGCAGGAAGGTGAAAAACAGGCATAAGCTTAAAAAGACAAGAAGTTCAGCCTGGATATAAGGTGAAAATTTTTTCCCCAAGAGGACAGCCAGGCAGTGGCATCAGCTGTCCAGAGAGGTTGTGCAGTTTCCATCCTTTGAGGTTTCAAGCCCCAATTGAATAAAGCCCTGAGAAGTCTGACCGTAGATCTGACCCTTCTGTGAGCAGGAGGTTGGGTCGGAGAAGCTCTGAAGTCCCTTCCAACCTTTGATTCTCTGCTTCCCCCCCAGTAGCTCTTATGGGTAGATCTCAGATATCCTGAGCTACACCCAGGTACTCTATGCAACAGACAGTGTGCCCAAGTCCTTGCTATTTCATTAGTTTAGGAGCTACCAGTTTCTCTCCAAAATCCTTTATAATTTGAAGTGTTTCCCATGAAACAAACTTAGCTTAAGGATAGAACAAGATTACTCCCTCCACCTCATCTCTCCCCACTGCTCCCACTCAAAAGCCTCCACCACTCAGACCATAAACAAGTCATTTTAGGGCACCTACAATTCAAGAAGTGTCTACAAGAGCCCGGCCAGTATCAATATAACACACAAAACACCCAAATTAAAATAAAATCCCAACACCTGTAGGACCCCAAACTGTTTGGTTAAGCCATACTAATTCTCAGCAAGTACTGTTTATCATGCCATCCCATGGAATAGACCATGGATCTTGCATTCATGCACCTTCCAACTTGCATTCACTTGCAATAAAAGTAAGAACAGTAAGGATCTTTGACCACCTTAATTGCAGCATAGTAATTTATAGGTCTTTGAACATTATAGCAAGAACAGTGTGTAGACCTCTCCAACTCAGAACACATCCTGGGAAACTGCTCTACTGCCAAAAAGGGTGTCCAGAACAGGTTGCCTCCAATCCCAGTTCTATGGAGTTCAAAAGCCCTTTGTGTTGGCTCAGAATTGGCTCTGCCTCACACCAACAGATACAGTTACTTGCAGGACTCACCTCAAAGATCAACAGTGGATACCTGTTTTGTGTGAGCTCACTTTCCCCATCTCAGTACAGAAAGGTATTTTCATTTCTGTGTGCCAAAGACGAGGCTGCATTCAACTTCAAGCATTCTTTAGAAGAAAGTCTTGGAACAAAACATCAGAATTGATTGATGAAGCTAATAAGCAAGACTTGACTTCAGTCACACTGTCACAGGTAATAAGATTTTTTCCTCTCCTAATCTCCATCAAACATTGACATTTTATGTTTCTGTATTTCACTAGGAGAATGAGCAAAAGGCTAGACATGAAGGCAAAAAAAAAAATCACTGAATTTTAGTCCTATCTAGAAAAGCCTGGGAGCATGAGCACATACAATGCAATAAAGCAATACAAAGACCCCTGAATAAAAGCTCAAAATCACAGCAGAGCTGGGGGGAGAATACAAAAAAACCCTTCTCCCAAGCTACAGAACAGTGCTTTGAAAATCTTTAATTCTGTAGTCCTAACTTAGCACTTCAGTCCTTTACTGCCTTTTTAAAGTGGTAAATAGCATTGCAGATATAAAACAGAAACAAGGAAGCATCAAGAGGGTCTTACAATACTTGTAAGAGACAGTGATATAGGACTGCATTTCAAATCTCACATGGCAAGTTACATCTAATATCATCCAGTTCAGCCTACACACTCAATTCCTCAGTAGATTTTTGCTCAGTGATAACCCACAGTTTGATGAAGATAACATCAGCCCAAAACTCAGCATTATAAAAGCATCTCTACAGTCCATTGTTGATCTCTGCCCTTGAAAAGAAAAATATTATGGTTCTGCATTCAGCTTTTAAAAGCAAACTGAATCCCAGAAATTCAACAAAGGAGATGTATATGCACACAAGACATATTCTGCATGCAGAACTGTGGCAATAATGTACTTTTACCAATTACTATTAGCTCTGCTCTATTACAATAGAGCTCTGCTCTACTACAAAGGATAAAATTTTATAAAGTCACTTCAGGTCACCGGTGAAGACTTCAGTGGGTACATTCTATGTCTAATAATAAATATGAAGTTAAAAAAGCAGAGGAAGCTCTCCACACCCCAGAGTACCGTAAACTTCTAGAAATGTAATCAGATGCTTAACTTCAACAAGAATTTAAGTATTCAAGTGTTGTCTCCATTTATAATGTTTCCATCCTTAACAAGCTTATTTGAATTATTGAGGAAAGTGTACTTCATCCAGAATAGGCCCAAGTAAATGATCTATCAGCTAAAAATAAAGTCTCATGCTTGAAAACAGCCCTCAAGAACTCCCCCATAACCCCTTTATGTGTTATAGAAAGGCATCATTTTTAGCCACTTCTTATGAACTTTCACTTGACCACTGATGAGTTCACCCAGGAGAACAGCAGCATCATCTGGGTGAGTTATTTGCGCCTACATGATTTGCAGTGCAATATTTCTGGCCTACCTGCTCAGTTTCCAGACACACTGTACAACAGCTTGTACTGCAAGGAAGTCTGTTCTAAATAAAACATCACACTTTGTAGCAACATTCTTTCAAGTTTTGAACAAATCCTACAATAAAATCCAAAAAGGCTACTTGGTTAGCTCCCAGACTAATTACAGAAGCTCCATGGAAAAAAACCCAAAGTGACTATTGCCAAAAGTGAGACTGATGCTTGTTTGCCTTCCCTTCTTGGTTTCCATCTCATTGCCTATATGAGAGGATGGTAGAAAGTAAAAGGCAAAGATGAAGTATTCACTTGCTACCAAAAATAACTGAAGTCCATATTTGCTTTGGAGTCCTACCAGTTGCCAACACGCACTAGTTTATGGGGAAGAAACCTCATCCTATCCACGGGTCACATGCAGATCTGCAACGTCAAAAGGATTGCACCAGAGATGTTTGCTCTATCCTTTCTCCTACCTTTCCGACACCTGTTATATCTGCTTGGACCAGGTACAGTTAGTTAATTCAGCCATTAAATCAATACAACCTCACACAAGGCATCAGCTTGAAAACATGTAGAGCTAAAGACTTATATTTATTTTGCTAACTGACAAAGAAGGAAAAAAAAAAAAAAAAAATACAAGGATGCCAGATGTGTCAGAACAAAGGCCAGACAATGCTTTCAGGCTAGAGGAGCATAAAGCAATTGATTTACCCAGGAACTTGGTGAAGGTCAGACACAATTCATACTGATCATAAAAGAAAATTGTTCCATGTGGTGCCCAGTTTTCCCATCACAGCATCCAGATTACTTCAGCGTGCAAGAAACAGCTTTTCAATGGAACTCTCCAAGACAGACACACAAAAGTAGGGTACATAAGAGTTTCTCCATGCCATAGAATCATAGAATTGTCTAGGTTGGAAGGGAACTTTAAGATTATCTAGTCCAACCTTCAACCTAACTCTGATTAAAAAAAAAAAAAAAGTCCTTCTGTAATTTTACAGAAGCACTGTTCCCTGAGACAGAGTTCAAGAATAATGATCCCTTGAGCATTAAGCCAGTTAGATGATGTCATGAAGCACAACATTTGTGAAACTGAGCACCCTGCAGCAAGTGTTATGCACTAGCTGTTACCAGCCTGCGGTCCTGCAATCTGCAGAGGGACCACAATAAATGAGTAACACACTTCATCTGCAATCAAGAGGACTAAAAATCCCACTGCAGGTTTTTTTTTTTTTTTTTCCAAACTTCATGGATTACTATTTAATCTCCTGTTTGCTGCTCAGTGAGATGTTCTGCATCTCAAGGGGCAGGAAACCAGGACAGCTCAAAGTACATGACCTTGCTGAAAGTTCTGGTTAAGTGCTTGCTGCCCAGAATGGCATCTGCAGGGTAGAGTGCTCTGATTTTACTAATGTCTGGACTAAGAAGAAATGGAAGAAAGAATCTCTTTGCCCATAGAAATTGGAAAGTTTTCTTAAGTTGTTGCAATAAATACTGCAAATGCCATGCTTTGGTTTAAACAGGTTTAAGGACTTCTTTAGAGAAAAATTTTGAATGGTAATATGGTTTAAGAAAAATCCCACAAACCTTCTTTAGGGGCATCTTCCCAAGTCTGTTATTACAGGGCTTTGTACCAGCAGCTACCAGTTGACTCTTCAACTTGAAAATTCACAAGTACCTTATCAAATTCTAGTTTCCACTAACAAGGATTGCAAACAACTGTAAAAGTGACTGTATTTAGACTCACTTCACTCTTCTGTAGCTTAAGCTAACTCCAAGCAGCAAAGTCAAGTACTCCATCTGTAAGTAGTGGAAAAAGAAAGCTAGGATGGAGTTTGGTGTCAGGGACAGTCACAGCAAGGAGAGATACAGTCACACAAACACACCTTTTCTTTTGCTTTGTCATGTTAGAGGAGATGAAGATCTGCAAAATGAAAAGATGGAAAGAACAGTTTGAAAGTCAATAAAGTTATGCGAGCTGGTAAGCAAAACTGATGAAACATGCTTGCAAGCATGGCCCAGGAACCATACTTCTTGTGGTGGTTGCAGAAAGCATCCTTTCTCAACCAAGTCAGTGGCAATGGAAGTGTGACCTGCTGTGGTGCTCTCCTTCCCTCTGCCACTTTCTGTGAGGTCCTGCCAGGCACTTGCTTTCTTTTAGGTGCTCACTCTCAGATAGAAAAGGATGCTGAAAGAGATTTGATAGCAGAAGATTGAAAAGGGTGGAGAAGACAATGATGGGAAGAAACTTGAAGACTATTAGAAATTGTTCCTGCAACACCATTACCAAGGGGGAGGAAGAACAAAATAGAGCCAGGAAGAATACAAACTAGGACAGGATGATTGGCAGCACTGCCACAACACACTTATTCTTAACACAATGCGATACTGAAAGTCTTCTTCCCTCAGCATCTCTTTCTACTTAGAATAATGGGGCATACATTTTTTATAGTCCTACTTTTTACCTCATAAATGTGAAGTGATAGTTAGGCAAACTTAAAAAGAAAATAAGTAAAACAAGTTCTCAACACTTGCAGCAGATACACCCATCATAATTCAGTCCTATGAGTTTATCCTCAAGATGGGAACCTGTATGATACAGCACAACACGCAGACTGAAATTTTCTCTCGATTCAGTGGGTTGTTTGTTTTCAGGGTGGGTTTTTTTTTTTTCTTTGTTTTGGTTGGTTGGTTTTTTGGACTGGATGATGACCACAGTCTCATCTTTCATGCTTAGATCTAGTCCCAAATTACTTGGTTTGCATGTGACGTTAACTGAGCATTCAAAATGCACAAGAGCAAGAGCACTCCCTGTTGCTCATGCTGCACCACTCAATTTCCCCTCTAGCAGAAATATCCCTCAGAGTTTCCAGGGATCCCTACAATGCAATAAGGGGGGCTGGGAAGAAAAGCCACTCCAGCTAAAACTAACTATAGTATAAAAACCAAAACTAATGCTGAAACATTTTTCCCTTTCAAAGGCAAACCTCAGTCCATCAGCTCTCAAGCATC
The DNA here is from genome assembly GCF_001431845.1 of Calidris pugnax. Taxonomy (NCBI): domain Eukaryota; kingdom Metazoa; phylum Chordata; class Aves; order Charadriiformes; family Scolopacidae; genus Calidris; species Calidris pugnax. The sequence goes on from NW_015094510.1 coordinate 28,821,050, forward strand.
TCATTCACATATAGGTACCAAAAGACTGCAGAGGTGTTGTATAAAAACAACAAGCCCTGACCCAAAACACTGGTACTGTATGCAGTCAGAACAAACAAGGTTGAAAGAAGAACACGTCTATTTCAGATCCTCTGAGATTTCATATTTGTCCCCCACCAAATAGTTGAGGCAGATCACATGGCCTTTTCTTAATTTGTACCCAGGATATGTCCTGTTTTCCATATCTTCCTCTGGGAGCATCATCTCCCCTCTCCCTTCCTCACTCCTCTCCCTTCCTCAAATGGTTCAGCAAGAACTCCTCTTTTCCTCCTTCAATCCATCTGTTCTCCTCAGGCTGCCTTAACACTGACAGCATGAAGGCCTAGCAAGCCCAAATTAAGAAAACCCACATTGATCTTAGTGTTTCAGAGGCACAACCTGTTTGATGGCATGCATCCAAGCCAATGTTGATATGGATGTGGCTTTGTGAAAGCAGAGTGGGAGAGGGAATAAGAGACTTGCTCTTCTAACTGCCTACCAGAGCTATAGAAGAGGACTACAGTTTCCACCACCACAGGACTGCTCTGTACTAAGGTCCCAATTCCCATCACCTGCATGCTCACCTGGTTGTGCAAGTATCAAAACAGTAACAACTCGTTTAGAGAATTGTTTGGGTTCACAGGGACCTTCAAAGGTCATCTAGTCCAATCCCTGCTGCTACACCATTGACAAGTCTCAATACCTGAAGCATCCTGGAGGACAACGAAAGGTAGGGATTTACTTTTGGTTTTAAATTATATGAATAAGACTACTACTAAAACCAAACCAACCAGAAAAAAAAAAAAAAAAAAAAAAAAAAAAAAAATTAAAATAAAAAAGAAGACGCTACCAAGAAAATAAAATAAAAGCAGAATGCCTGTTTACCAGATGGATAAGGGGCAGAATTGCTTGAGGGAGATTATGACTCCCTGTTTTCAAGAGTTTACTACAAAAAACAAAACAACAAAAAAAAAAAAAAAAAAAAAAAAATCAGTGGCAAAATTTCTATTCCTTATCAGTGCAATCTGGAACTGGCCAGAGGAGGCCTTGCTCAATATGCTGATCCCAGAAGCATCACAATTTTGGGGTCCTATGAAACTTAGCAGTTCACTGTTGGCAGACTCAGACATAGGTACACAATATGCACTTCTGTGGCAGATAGCATATCCACTAAGAAATAACGCTTACATTTGTGAAATTGATAGCCAGTTGTACAGAGTCCTAAGTAAGCATTCTTTCCAGAAACAACCTTTCTTCCTTATGCACCTTCAAAAGACATCAGTTAACGGTGAGTGGATTAGCAGCATGACACAAGGAGCTGTGGAAACAGGACCTCATATAACTAATTTTCTGGGTCCTGTCCCTTAATCTGTCTGCCTGAGCAGCCTTCCCTGGAGAAGGAACATACATACTTACTACAGAAGCTAGAGCTACATCAGTGCGTAGCACAGACCAATAGAGGTGGCTCTGCTGAGGAAAAAAATGGTGCCAAGTGTTTGAAAGTGAAACTACATACATGGGGGGAAGGCTGGTCCCTGGGACTGGGTGCCAGGTTGCAGCTAGTGTGGTCCTTCCCATTTCTCAGGTGCTCAAAGACTAGTCCACAAAGCAAGCTGAAGAACTAAGGCAGGGACAGCTGGGACATTTGCTTCAAAAACACACTCTCTGCCTCAGCTAAAACATTAGCTTGGACACGTACATTAAGACTAAAAAGGCTGTGAAGTAACCAGAGATGGGAAAGCTCACAGGTATGTGTAGTTTCCTATAGACACACTCATGAGGAGCACAGTATCCTGTAACTCCTAAATTTGCTCTAAAAAGGTGCAATTTCACCTACTCAATCTGTTGATAGTTTTCAATTCCAGTCTTTGCACCTCCCGTGTCTCTCCTATTCTCTCTGCTCCTCTGTACCTCTGTGACAGTAGCTGGCTGAACCAGAAGGGATTGCTCAGCCTGAGGATCTGCAGACTGATTAGAGCACGTTAAAAACACCACACCCACCACTTGATTCCACTCAGGTACTATAGCTACTATATATGCTGGAAATTATCTTCTTGTTTGCTCACATTTTGCAGGGGAGTGGGACATAGGACTCCAGAATGAACTGCCAGAAGGCTTTGAAGCTAACAAGCTTGGTGTGGAGGTCTTCATTTGTAAAGTGGATGAGAACTGCCCAATTGATTACAGCTGACAGGTACTCTTAAGAAACCAATATCTTTCACACAAGACACTGTAATTGACTGGGAATACTCCCAGAGCATGGCTCATGGTTTAGTTTCAACAGGAGAGTTCAGGTCTCTTTCAGCAAGACTGCTTAGAGATGTGAACCAGCACGAGGCAACTGGAGAAGGTCTCCAGAGGATGTGTCAGATAATCAAGCTGGATGTGAGCCAAATTAGTAATGTAAACATATTCAGAATTTGTTTCAAGGCAAAGTCAGAGAGGTCAGTTTACCACTAAAATGCCTTGAAAAGGAGGAGTACTCATGCAGTCCCACGTACCACTGAGAAGTGACTCAGGGAGCTGCTCCTGCAGCTTCTGCTGTCAGACTCTTCTTTCCAGCTCCTGCCAGGAACAAGCAGCATTTCCACCTTGGGCTCAGGCTTGGCAAACCCTGTGGTGCAGCACAGCTCAGTGCTCAATCTTACATTATGTGGATGCTGAGGATGCAAAGCCCAAACCGTAGCCTCAGTCCTGCGCTATTACAACCACTTTCTTCATCTCTTTACATCAGTCTCATTTTTCCTTAGTATATCCTTCTTTCCTGGTTGGAATCTCACCACCTGACTTCCTCCCCAGTATTCCAGCAAACCCTAACCTTTGTAAAGGGCTGGAGTTTACTTTTCTTGCCTCCTTCCCAAAGCTTGTATTCAAGGAGGATAATATATTTCATGCAGTCTTTTGGCCTACATCACAGAGCAAACGATTTAAAATGAATGTCAAATAAAACAAGCTTTCCAATCAAGAAGGCTGAGCAGATGTTCATAACAAAAATTTAAAAAAAGAAAAGAAGTCACATGAGCTAGAGGACCTTAAATCCAACAAGGTTCAATCTCCAGGCAGCCCAAGCTTGCTCTTCGTGCAATTTCGTGCTAATACATCAAATGACCCCTTGGGAAAAAACAGGCTTGCCTGGCCCTGTATACCACTTATGCCCTGTTGGTACAGCTAAGCAGAATTTTTGTTAACATTGGTTACAGCTGATCATACCCTAACTGTAAGTACAAGTTCTCTGTACAGCCTTAAAATACAAGATGCTTTAAATACTAGCAGCATTCTGGAGCCCTACAAACACTCGCATTTGTGCGACAGCATTTTCTCTGCTTCCATCACCGCAAGCAGCAGCAAGACTCTGTTTGCACAGGGGAGATGATAGATAACAAAATAACCACCTAATGCAACACAGCCCTGAAGGTTCCCTGCTTAAGTATAGCTTAGCTCAAGGGGCTGTAATTCCCCAGCAAGAGTGACAAAGATGTTTGATCAGAGGAAATTCTTGGGTTCACAAATGTCAGCGCAGCTGATGTGACGCTGTCCCATGGCTAATAAAGCCCTGTCTCAAGAGCCGAGCAGACGAAGGATTCGTAGGCACTTTGGTTATGTGCTTAGCTCTAGCAGGTTTGTACACGGAGCATGAGTTTGTACAGAGCATGTTATTACCTTGTATCAAAGAATCAGCAGGAAAGTTAACAAGTTATTACATGATTTTTCCATTGTTTATGGCTTTCCTGGAAGTATTTTCTGTTAGTTTTCTGTCTAGGGTGATACATACAGCATCTGATGCTGTCACATGATTTCACCCTCGAAAATCATAGGTTTCTTGTCTCTGAGCATCTATTAGGCTTGGCGACAAGTCAATTGCTACAGCAAAGTGGTTTTGCATTAATTTTTAGCTGAAATTATGCTTAAAATGATATGCAAATGATGAGAATTGAAAAAGTCAAGAGATATGTCTAGATGTAATTCCACTTGTTTGGTTTGGAAACGCCGTGGTCTGCATTTTTTAAGTAAGTCAGAGAAAAACAGGCTCTCCTTAGAATTAATAAGTCTTTTCTGTACTCACACTTGGCTAAAAATGTTAAATAGACATAAGTATGCAACACCTACCAAATTACTGCACATAAGTCTTTTGCTGTTCTCATCTTAGGGAGACAAGATGTTCTTGTCACAAACACACTGAACTGCTTCAACTATTCAAGGCTCCGCCAGTACAAAATAACCTTCCTTAAAAAACACATAATGAAATGTTTGAAACAGAAGGCAAACAGTAAGCTTGTGTAGCGCATAGGGATGATGCAGGAGTTAAGAGATGCCATTTCTTCTATTCTTCTTCATTTTAGGATAAAATTTTAGAGGCAGAAGAGAGAAGAATGAAAGCTTGGATTTAGTAAAGCATGCAAGCCACAAAATAAATTCTCTTTCAGTTTCTAAAATGGCTCCTTTGTTTCAAACGCCTTTGTCACAAAAAAACCAGCTTGTTGTGATCTGTTGAGTTGACTGAATTGGGACAAAGGTGTTGTTCTTCCCTCTTCTCTCTCCCCCTTCTCCCCCCCAACCCCGTTCCCCCTCCTATTCTGACATACACTTTAGCTACTTTCCTTTTAGCCTGGAAATGGTAAGAAAAGCAGAAACTGCGAGGACAAAGAGGAACATAAAAGACTACAGACATCAATTCTGGAGTTAACTCAGGAGCAAGTGTAACTTCAATACACAATGACCATGCGAAGCGGAGGGGGGGTGGGGGGGTGGGAGGGATGAAAGGGAAGCAGGAAAGAAGAGAGTGCCATGAATAAAAAATAAATTTAAAATAAAAAATTAAAAATCATCCTTATCATGCCCACACGTCGCTGTAACCGAAGCCCAGGGCCCCGAGGG
>NW_015094510.1:28825952-28938766 GCF_001431845.1 Calidris pugnax
AAACCAACCCAGCAACCAAATACGCAGAACACGCAGAGCCCCCGCAGTTTCCTTACGCCGCAAGGTCTTCCCGCAATCGAAGGGGCAAAACTTCGCTGCCACCGGCGGGCGGGGGACGAGGCGGGGGACGGGGACAGCGAGCGATGCCCGGAGCCGCCTCCCGTCGCTAGGCGACCCGCCAGCCCGCCCCGGAGCCCGCCGCCGCCGCGCACTCACCGCTCCGCGCCGCTACATCCCCTCGTCCCGGGCCGTCCCTCGCCGGCGGGCGGTGCGGCCGCCGCGATCTGGGTCACCCGGCGAAGGTGAGGAGGAGGAGGAGGAAGGCGGGTGGCGGTGCCGCCTACCGGCGAAGGCGGGGGGAGGCTGCGGCGGGGACCGAGCCCGCCCTGCGGGGAGGGGAAGGGGCCGGGGCCGGCGGGCAACCGGCGGAGGATGCGCCGCTCCTCATCGGCATCCCCGGGTGAGGCTGCGGCTGCACCGCCTCCTCCCCTGCACACCCGAGTCAGCTTTCTCAATTAATGCCATGGGCAACGCGATTAGAAGAGCAGCTCTTTCTCCTGAGTTACGGCGGGGTTTCTAATTGCTGTATCCTAATGATTTCCAACACACAGATCCTGTCTCTCAGTTATAGGGTCACAGAACAGTTTAGGTTGGAAGGGACTTCAAAGATCATCAAGTTCCAACCCCCCTGCCACGGGCAGGGACACCTCCCACTAGAGCAGGTTGCTCAAAGCCCCATCCAGCCTGGCCTTGAACACTTCCAGGGATGGGGCATCCACAACTTCTTTGGGCAACCTGTTCCAGTGTCTCACCACCCCCACAGTGAAAAATTTCTTCCTGAGCCTGTGTCAGGGACTGCTCTGTCACCAGGTTGGAGGAGCTGCCACAAGTCACAACATCTCCAAACAGATTAAACCCATTGGGGAACTTTGCAGGGGCTTGAGGAGCAGAGTCATGCTTCACCAAATAAGCCTGGGAACGGAGCTTTGTGAGACAATTAATTCATAATTTGACAAGATGAGCCAGATCCATGCTACAGAAGTAGCCTCACCTTCCTAGATGCCATACTCATGTCCACAACTGCAGAGAAATTTGAAACGTAAGCTGGAAAGGCTCATTGACTTAGTCCCCTACTGTTCCAACAAATTTAGGTGATCAGACCAACAGGCTTGAAGTTTCCAGCCAGCCTCCTGCCTGTTCTCTGGAATCAGGCTGTAACACAGAGCTATACTGTACTCATGTAGCACCATTTCAGACTTGCCTGGATTTTCACAAGCCCCTTGTTATCAATTGCAGTTAGATGTACCCATTCACTCAATATCTTAGGATGGAAGTTACCCAGATTACTATGCCTCCTACACTCAGCATCATTGTTCTCATGGAAAGTTGAGGCAACACAATAATTTAAAGCTAACAGGGACCTGGATTAAAAAGATCTTTTTATTACAAGCAGTTAGAGAACATTTTACTATGCTGTACTTACTTTCTAGCAGCAGAATTATTTTTAATTTACGGCAAGTGAAGGAAACCATGCATTACAGCAGAAATACAGCCTGTATTTAGAAATGGCAGTGAAACACAGATTAGGAAAAATAGATACAAGATGCCACTAGTTGAGCAATGTCACACTTTCCCAGCAATAGCTCAAACAACCTGCTGCGTGTAATAAAACCAGCAAGGTCACCTGCATGATTAATTTCAAGCTGGAAAGAAGGTGACAGAAGCAGCAAAAAACCAGACAGCAACACACCTAGCCCAGATATTTGTGAAAAAATCAAAAGCTCAAGTCCCTCATTATTTTGGATGGAAGCTCTTGTTGTTGCACAATTTACTGATAAAGACAAGATTGATAAAGAGTACAAACACTATGCCCTTGTGAAGAAACCAACATGTTTTGACACCACCCAGTGCTTTTCTCAGAAGATGTGCCACCCAAGCATTATTAAATGTATCACTGAATTACTTTTTAGTAAATGCTTTCATAGTATTACTTTGTTTTCTTTTTAACAAATAACATTTTTCTTTTTGTGATAATACAGATGGTGGCAGAAATACTTCAGCTATCCTTGTATTCTTGTACTTAAACCATACAAGAAAAAGAACGTATTTTACCTAGCAATCCCAAGAATTTAAGAATAGTCTTAAAAGTTGTATTAAGGAAAGAATAAAAACACGCACACACCCTATTTACATAAGGAACTTACTTACCTCAGTTTTCAAAATCCATAGTTTAGATTATCAATCTGTTTAGGTTTTACTCAGGACAACACAGACTACTCTCAGCATAAAGTAAAACCTTCTCAGGCTTCTCTCAACCCTCCTCAGCTGCCCTGGGCATCAAGGGACCCTTTTGTCAGCTGGGAATTACCAGGGAGTGATAAACCACACCCTTGGCTTTAGGGTGCTAGCACTTTCCCTGAGACCCATGGATCAGCTGAAACTTTTTATTTTTTGTTTCTTAGTGTTTGATCTTCTGGCTTTATTAACCCAAGTGTGATTTAAGGGTCCATTATACATTAGGCAACTGGTGACAGTGCTGTGCATTTAAAAGAAAATTGCTGAAATGGAAGCATACTGCTAAGTATAATGATACTTGTGATATCAAAGGAACAATAGTGGATTAGTACTGCAAGACCAGCTGCTGTGTTTCTTTATTACTTTGACTGAGCTGATCAAACTTTTTTGCTTGTAGGGAAAAGCTTTGCATTAAAAAGTCTATATTTTTCCCCTAATGCTAGAGACACATGAAGTGTGCCTGGAACACGTCTCCTAATACTGGAACACATGAAGTGTGAGTACTGGAACACATGAAGGAGAATTTGCCTTCACTCCATAGGAAAAGGCATCACACCTCTTGTCATTTGGAAATCAATATGTGTATATGAAACTGTAAGGGATCTCGGTGTCAGACCTCTGTAAGAAATGATCAAACACTGGTATGTGGTGAAACGGAGCCTTTCCAAAGCAAGCAGATGAAAAAATAATGCTGTAATTAGTGAGTCTGATGCTAACTACAGCTTTTGTCAAGATGTTCAAAGAATCAAACTCAGATTACCTCAGGCGTAGGATGTCATCAAGCAAACATCCAGCTATGTCTTTGGGGAGGTGTTATATGGTCCAGGTGAACAGGACACTCAGGTAAAAAGTGCAGTTGGGAGGACAATATTTGTCTGAGCACAGCTTGTCACCATTCTGCACACATGCATTTGGGGTGTGCGTTACTTGCTGGAAAAGAATTTCCACAAGGATTATTGCAGAGGGGGAATCTGGAGACTTGGAGGTGGCCAGTGGGAGCAGGAATCATGCAAGATGTATGTTAACTATTGTGAACTCCGTAAATTGATTTCCAGCTGCTGGACTGCACTACATTTGCAGCTGGACAGGTGCTCCCAATACAGTTCTTAGTCCTGCATCAGCATAGTCAGAAACTTTTATATATCTGCTTGGAGCTGTATAGTTTACTTCTAATAAATACAAAAAAGATATAAAAAAATAGGAAACAGGCCTCTTGGGGATCTGTGAGAGTACTAAACATCTGTAGATTTGCTTATATGTGAGAATTACCGCACTTTTGTAGTGATACTCATGTGACAGCATGAGTTAGCATCTCTGTTTTATGTTTGAAATTGCACAACATATGTACAAGCCACTTATTTTTACTCTATATAATCATGTATATCCATGCTGGGATTTACTGGGTGGGATCTGAGGTTTGTAGTTTATTCTTCCCCATTCCAAGCAGTGCTCACATAGTGAGTATGATGCTGAATTATGTGATGAAATCAGTGATGGCCCTTTTTGGTCTCCATGTACATTCAAGTAGCTGCTGATTCCATTTCTAGGATGGCGTCCTGTGTAGTTGACGGGTGTATGGGAACTTCCCTGCAGATATCCTCTCCCCCCTCCCCAACTCCAAATACATTCCTACAATTGAGCTGCCGAACACTATAGAAGTGTGTTATAAAGAAACATCCTGATGCAGTGAAGAGAAGGATGGGGTGACAAAATATATTTCCAATCACAGAATCACAGAATCACAGAATTGTGGGGGTTGGAAGGGACCTCAGAGATCATCGAGGCCAACCAAAAAAAAAAAAACAAAACCAAAAAAACCCACACCACCCACCACCTAAACACACAACAACAACCTCCAAACCAAAAAACCATCACCCACCCACACAGCACCCCACCACAAACCAGTAATCTTGGGCACTAGAGCATGCCCTGAAGAACCATGTCTACACGTTTCTTAAATACCTCCAGGGATGGTGACTCCACCACGTCCCTGGGCAGCCCATTCCAATGCCTGATAACCCTTTCAGTAAAGAAATGTTTCCTAATATCTAACCTGAACTTCCCCTGGCGTAATTTGAAGCCATTGCCCCTTGTCCTGACATCTGTAACTTGGGAGAAGAGACCGACCCCCGTCTCTCTACAGCCTCCTTTCAGGTACTTGTACAGAGCGATAAGGTCTCCCCTCAGTCTCCTCTTCCCCAGACTGAACAACCCCAGCTCCCTCAGCCTCTCCTCGTAAGACTTGTGCTCCAGACCCCTCACCAGCTTCGTTGCCCTTCTCTGGACCCAATCACTAGCTTCTATAATTTTGTGTTCTTAAGAAATTTGGTTCCCCAAATTAAAAGCTATTTTCTTGCTATGTCTGAGTATCTATTGCAAGTATCACAATGATTTCATAACCATTATGATGCTTCAAATCTGAGTCCACGCTCTGCTTTGAAACATTGAACAGCTGACAATTCTTTGTGCCTAACTCTGAACAATCGTCAACTATAGGATTGTCCTGAGATGATGTATTACACGGCTCTTGTGCACTGATATTATAGCGACTAAAGCAATCTGCACACAACCTTTACAATCATTTCTTAAACCCCTCTCCTAGTTATTTTGTTCATTTACAGTGCCACACTTCGTTTCACTCGTATTCCTTTGACTGAAGATGCCATAAAGTTCAACACGGGAGACAATAACAAAAGCATGTAGATGATGATAACATGAGAGATGAAGTGTGTCAGGCTTGCTCATACAGCCTTTCGAGAGGTGACAGCTAAGTGAAGCAGCCAGTATGCTCATTTACTCTCTTCAAAGAATTTTGCCAGAGAGGATTTTTTTAAATGTATGAATCAAGAGCATTTAGTGCTATATGTTTTAACTTAAATAACTGCTATATCTATATAGAAAGAGTAAAATAGTGATGTAGACATAAATTTCAAATACTGTATGCTAACAATGCTTGCTTTTTTATCTTAATAAAAGTGAACAAACTTGAATATGCTGATTAGCATCAGATTGTGTCCTAATCTTCTTCACTAAGATGAATACCAATCATATTATGAAAAAGAAAGATTTGCATTTGTAATAGAGAATTTCTTTGAAACCAATTTTGAAAAAGGAAAAAAAGAGTGATCATTTTTTATCTGTTCTTCTTTCCGTTCATCCTCTGTCATTAATCAGATCCATACTCTGAATGCATATGCTACATTTCATTCAAGGATTACAAAGTGTTACACAAACAATGATTCATGAGGATTCACAACCCTTGGTAAGTTGGGTAAATATTTATTTGAATGTCATACAGATTGGCAAACTGAGTCACAGAGAAGTTGTGTTTGTAAAAAAAATTCCACTAAGTTTGAATGCAGGTTTTTTTTTTTTCCCTATATGGAAAGACTTACAACTTCTATTTTTCAGATGTGTTGAGTACGTGTATAGATCCTGAGAAGTCAATGAAAACTGGATTACAAGAGCAGCAAGTGGGGTGACCCAAGAAACTGTTGGCCCAAGACCACGTTTTCATGTAGAAAATTTTAACTTATGGTTGCACATCTATTCTTCTTCCAAAGAAGGTGAATCTATTGCACGAGCAACAACAGCTAATGAGAACTTCTGATGTGATGCCTGAAAGGGGCTGAAAGGATCGAGTCCTAGACTAAGGAATACTTTGCAGTATTCTCTCCAGTCTCACTGGAGGCACTAAGGATCTCACTTACGATGGAAATGTAGTATTTAGTTCTCTGTATGTAAACAATACTATGCCTTTAAAAATTAACTTTGCTGATTGTGTCTGGACTGCAAGCACTATATCCTTAAAAAAGCATTGACTGATGAAGTAGACAAATTCACTGCCTGATATTCCATGATGGCCGTTATGATACATTTATGCCCTGAAGGATAACTGTGAGAAATGATGGTTTCCAAGGATATGTAGGAAAGCAGACTGCCTGCCTAGTGTAGATATCAGGGAGGATCCCTGCGTAAGGTCGCATTGCTTTCCAAATGCCTACCAAATCCTAATTGCTTGTGACAGAACTGGGTTTTGCCAGGTTAGTGTAAGACTTTGACTGTAGGGCCAGAAGAGAATAATAGAATTCAATCAGTAATTCCAAAAAACAGTATTTCCTGTCTCATCATGAAAAACAGGCATAAAGATCAAGAAGAGAATGTAAAGTACTCTGAAGAAGGTTTTGAAGAAGAGATTATGATTTTCAGCCTTTGTGCCAGAGAAAAACAGAAATATTTTGTTTGAATCTTTCTAACAGTGTTGCTTTCAAGGCTAAACTAAACCCTGTGTTGATGGGTTCAGTGATTTGGAGGGAAATCAATATTTTGTATGGTTCTTTCAGTACTTCATACTACTTTTCTAATACCCTGGAAAGTGTACTAGACAGGCACAAGAAGATTTTCCTTAGACGTTGCCCAAACTGAAGAGAAAGAGTCATCTGGGCAGTGAAAGCAGCAGGTCCTGTTCAGCAGAGAGCCAACAGAGGCTTCAGGAATTTTTTTGAGAACTCTTTCCAGCTGCAGTTTATGGATTTAATAATCTCCAAGCCTCTGGTAGACGGTTCACAGACCTATCATATAGTATTGTAATTTTATAGTATTTTCAAACAAAACCGTGATGATAAAGGTGCATAGCACCTGATGACAACCTGACAGTGGCCCATTGCTCCAAACTGCATGAGGCTCCCTGTCCTAGAGGCTGGAAATGTCAGTAAGTATTCTTACAGCAGAGAAGGCACGCCTTTGGAAAGATTTAATCGCCTAAGTCTCCAAGATTGCAGATGTGCAAGCTTTGGATCACAGTACTGATAACTAAAGGTCTTCCGATGTGTGGCATGCACATCCCAACTACCATAACTTCTGTCTTGTGCCTGAAAGCTCAGAAGAATTTTCTGAGAACTCTCCAGGAGGGGTCAAAGATTTTCTATTAATTGAAGCCCACAGAATTTTGCTCCCAGTTCTAGTGAGAAATTAATGGTGACCCAGCAATGTAGGCGCACCTTTGCAGCATGTCTGACAGCAGAAGTTAAAATTGTTCCTCCATCCTCTGATAGCACGTCCTTACATTGCATTAATGCAACCTCATGGTATAGCAGAAGTGCTCAATTTAGCTAATCTCTGCCCAGTCCTAAACATTCACTGACTGGTTCAGTTCTCTGGATGACAAGATCTCTAGCTGTCCCAACACAAACCTGAAACGTGCCTGCTCAGAAAAAATCTTTCAGTTTTATCATATAATTTAAGCTATTTAATTTATTTTTCAAAGTTCCACTACCCTGAGTCTAGAGATTTCGGGAATTTTTCAGCTTTTATTTAAGGAAAAGAAAAAAAATGTACTCCAAAATCTTATGTTTGTGGAAAAAAGCTTGGAGGTATGAAGAGAGTGTAGCCTAAAGCTTAGAAATCAGAAAGCATATTCTTATTACTTGACGTTTCAAGTCTCTTGAGAACAAAAAATTTTTGTTTACTATTATTTTAAAATAAGGATAAAATATGCCTTCGTTGTAATAACTGGCACAACTCCCATTGATTTTACCACGGCCTATATTTCTCACATCTTTTTTTGGTCTTAGGCAATTGCTAAAAAATTCTTTAAGTTGGTTTTTTGGGTTTTTTTTGGTTGTTTTTCCTTTTTAGAAAGTAATATGAAATCCAGCACTGAACAGTGAAAATGCAGAATCAAAATGACATGCAGCACAGAGCCAGCTTTGCTATCTTCCTGAAAAATATAAGCCTTTGGCATTGCAGAGGTCTGTTATGGAGAATTTTACTATCGCAAGCAGCAGCACTAGCACATTTTGAATTTAGGTCAACAGATATTTGTCAAAGTCCTTAACTCTTACATGAATGCCATCCTGAAACAATTCAGCTTGTGTCTCATCATTTATTACGGTACTTCTCTGCAGTACTAGTCATGGGTAATTTTGAGCTGGATTTTGTGCTAAGAGGTTTCTTCTTATTTCTGTTACAAACTGCTATCCTGAAACATATCCTATTTGTCATGATTCTTAAACTGCAGCTTCTTAAATCAAGAGATTTGATACAGCAAATCCTACTATCTTCCTGTGATTTTCTTTTAATTGGGTTTGAAAGTGATGGAAATCCAGTGTGATCACATTAAGCTAAAGCATGGCTTGGCTTGCATTGGTATAGAAGTGAGTAAGATTGTCTTTCCATGTATAGACCAGTAACCTGTATTTTGTTGGAGGAAACAGAAATGGTGTTATCAGTTTACTTACTATCATATGAAGCAGATGGGAAATTAGAAGTAATAGCCAAATGCCTTGACTCTTCCTGTGAATGTGGCAAAGATAAAATAGCTAACAGCACAATGAGGATCGTAATTTGCTCCTGGGAAAAGTCAGCAGCATTTTATTTCTCGCCCATGAGGAAGTGGGAGCATGACATTCTGCTTTAGAAGACATGCTTCCTGGTTATCAATTAAAATAAAAAATAGAGCCAGAGACAAGATTTTCTGATATAAACATTTTTTTGCTTAAGAAAACTACAAAAATTTAATTTCAAACTAGAATATTTGCTGAATTTTAAGACTGAAATATTATCATTATAAAAAAGTGATTTTTTAAGAAATATTGAGATTTCTCCCAATGCACTTTTAATCAGAAATTATATTAACATCAAATGTACATGTATTTGAAACCCCACTTCAGTGAACTATTTTGTGGGCTAGTCAGCGACAGTATTGTTAACCATATGGAGATGTATTTTCACTTGTGGTCAATAAGCACAGTGGTACCTGTAGGAGGACTCTGTACCTGTGTTATCTAGCATGAGAAGGCACTGCACAGTGCTCCAGGGTTTAAATTATAAAGGGAATAACAGTGGTTTCTGGTTTGACCAAAATAAGCTTGTATTAAAAACACCATAACTAGCCTTTAACTGTTTTCATTTTAATTGGTGGAATTTTCCTATGTGAGAATGTTGTTTATAAAAGTAAAATGTTGATGCATTTACAAAGGAAATGTTATTGCAATATGCATCACAAATTCTTGACCAATGCTAATCATACAGAGCTATTTCAAGAAAAAAATGCACAGTGAGTTTGTTCTCCCCCAGAAAGCAGTTTTCAAAATAATTAAAGAGAATAAACACAAACAATGACTAGCAAACACAAGGTCAGGCAGCTGCCAGAACCTCTTGGTTTGTGCTCTGAGATGTAATGTTCCACTAAGCCTATGTTCTACTTCTTACATACCAACAAAGCATCCCAGTGGGATAAACCACACATGGACAGCCAAGTAGAAGAATGGAGAACCCACACAATCAGGGCTTTGAACTGGAACGTGGGCACTTAATAGAAACAACCTTTGGGCCAGTATTTTTCACTTGTCAGAACAAATTAGTAATGAATTACAAACCACTTTCATCAGGATCATCCTTTCAGTAGCTTTCAAGTTTGGTGGTTTCCAGAGCTGAGGGCCTCAGAGAATATTTTAATAGAGACAGCAGCTGTTGACGTTGCCGGGTTGTTCTTTCCTCCCATTCACTCTGGCTTACACAAAGACCAGACAATGCTGATGGTTAGTGTTAACAAGCTCCCTGCTATACTCTTAATAGGTAGGCAGTAAATATGCATGCTTTACCTATGAGAAAACTTAAGTAAAAGATCCATGCTATCACAATACCATGCAATGCACAGCGTGGGTTAAAGATGGGGAGTGATGTAATGCCACAGACTGCGGTGGAAGGACAGAATTGACCACTTTTCTGACCAAATACTACCTGCACAAGCTGATGGATGTGCCCCATCAGCCTCACATCCATAGTGAGCTTGTACCTCCAGCACATGGGATAGCTGTATCCCTGGCACAGGGCATGGTATATGCTCCAAGGGACACCAAGATTTATTTTTTTTCTGAGTAAGTACAGCCCTACCTAACAGCATAGGTAGACTGCTCCAGAGTGTGGATGCGGGACAAAGCTGAGGAGCTGGTGTCTGACTACAGGTTTATAGGCTCATCAGTTACCTTACCTACCATGCACCTGGGAATCCCACACCTAACTTAACTTATCCTGAGAAAGGCTAAATACCCACAGGAGGTTGAGGGAGGAAAAAAAATCAGCTTGGTATTTAAATACAGAGGGGGAAAAAACCCCAGTTTTTAGGTAATAAGCTACAGTGAGAAGTAGAATATTTGTTAGGTAAAGATGGAGATAGTAGGTAATGCTGAACTTCAGTATCTTGGACAAAGGAGGAAAGGGTTATACCTAGGGCCATAGTATGAAGCTCAGTTAGTCTATCACGGCACAGAAAAATGAAGGGAAAAGAAGAATTACATGCTCTGTCTCTGATTTAAGGGCTCACTTTCTTGTGCAGGGAGCCAGCAAGCTGTGGAGGTGCTTTGAGCAAGGCCAGTCACTCAACAGTGTGGGTTTACTAAGCAGCCTTAGCAGGGTTGCCAGCAAGCTGAAAAGTGGTGTGGGGAAATATGTATGTACAACCAGAAGCTTGGTCTTCATGTGGCCATGGGTGCATTGGCATGGGTTTGTCTTCCTCTGTCCATTGTGTGTGATGTGCCAAAGATAACGTGATCTGTAATGGACCTTTCTAGGTGATGGTCCCTTTGCGGGAGCGCCGTCAGCCTGAGGGAAGCTGTCTTTACCCTGCTGTGTGGATGTGGGCATTTGGGGATCCCCTGTGCTGGAGAAGGCTCTGCCCTGAATTGTCCTCAGCAAAGGAGTGAGGCATAGGGCTGAGGCGGGGGCTCAAACACTGCTTTTCTTCTTGCAGACTTGGAGGAAGACTTTATTGATGAGGAGGATAACAAGGCGCAGGCTTTATTTGGAGAGGAAAGGCAGCGAGGAGAGGGCTGCAGGCAAGTGAAGCCGGGTGATGTTTGGGTAAGCAGAAACGAGGATATGAAACAGCTACAATAAGCGTGTGTCCAAGGCAGGAGGCTGAAGAAGGCCGCTCTCTCTCCTCGTTACGCTGCCCAGTCTCCCTCCTCGCCGTGAGCCCGGGCCCGAATGCGCCTCCTCTGAGTTACCACGGCCCGGGACGCTCGCCTACGCTCAGCAAAACCAGAGTTCGCCTCGGAAAGATTCTCCTTCCCTCCCCCTGCCATAACGTGACAGATATTTCGTCGCGAAGAAGCCCCTCAGGCCGCTTGCCGCCCGGCAGTGCAGACCCACCCGCCCAGGGCGGGCCGGAGGCGGAGCGCCGCCATGACGAGGCGGAGGAGGCGGCGGCGGGCTGTTTGCCTGCCCCAACATGGCCGCCTCCAGCCAGGTAACGTGCCGCGCCGGCCGGGCCCGGGGCTGAAGAGCCTGCGGCTCCTGGCTCGGCGCTGAAGGGGGTGAGGGCACCGCGGGGGCGGCGGGAGAGCGGGCGGCTCCCACTGCGGCCTTCCCTCCCCTCCCCGCCGCGGGGGAGCCGAGTCCGCGGCGGCCTGGCCTGGCCCGGCCCGGGCCCCTGGCCCTGTCAGGGCGAGGTAATGTGAGGGGGGGACAAGGCCAAGTCAACCCCAGCGTTTTCCTCGCAGCTTTGACACCCACCCCCCCGAGTTTACTGAGGGCAGAGGAGCACGCGCGCATTTCTGCTGTTGTTCCTATTATCATTGGTTTTTTACGAGTTCCCAGAACCCATGGATTTGAGGGGTGTCGGTGGGAGGTGTAAGTGCTGGCTGGCACTGGCAGATGGGGTGGGGATGGCCGCAGGGATGTACTGGGGCTTTCAGGCATACTTTAGCCGATGCTGGAACTCTTAAATCACCCCTCCAGGGCTCCTGAATTTCTTTTGTTCCACGAGTTTTGATGTCAGTGTTTGTGCAGCGTCTGTATACGTTTATGTTTACGTGTCTGCAGCACAAAACCAACCCAAACCCGAGTAATAAACTGCCAAACTTGGTAACTGAGCGTGGTGCTCCCTCTGCTGACGGCTGCCGTTTAGCTCCGCTCCAGTCACGATCACCTTTCAGCCGTGGCTTCTACAGCAAATAAGGTTCCTGCACTACATTAAAGTTTTACATTAATATTTGTAGTAATTTCAGGCCAATTGCTTGACCTGTATAACCTGAGCTGCCGTTAGAAGGGGAGACTGTTGCAGTGTATTTTCAGGAGATACCTTTTTTTTTTTTAATACTTGTGAAGGGAAGTGATACTAGTAGTGAATAATTCACTGCTGCACCCTTTTTCGTCTGTAGTCATGTTGGCCTTTGTAAGGGGAGTGAGATGCTACCAAATAAAGTTTTCTAGTTCTGTACAGTTGAGTGTGATTCCTTAGTCCCAAAATCAAGGGAGACTGTTGGGTTTCTGTGCTTGCAGAATTGAGCCTTGAGTAATGATGCAACAGCCAAGGCAGAGAGTTTAGGCCCAGTTAGACAAACCAAGGGAAGGTTCTATTGTCTCGGCGATGCAGGTAATGCTGTCTGAGATCACCCAGATGCCTTCAGGGGCTGGAGCTGTGTTGGCAAGCATGACACAGCACATGAGGAAGGTCTTCAGCTTCTTGAGCAGCACCATGTGAAAGGCCAGGCAGTGTGGGGTTAGGACATCTCTGACAATTTTAAGTGCTGTTGTTTATGCAGCTGAGTCATACCTCATCTGTCCCTTGGTCTGTTGTTCAGTTTAGAGGTTATGAAAGGATGGAAAGTAGTCTGAGGTTGAAACCTCAGTTTCTGTGCTAGTTTGCTGAATATTGAGACATCTTGGCTGGAAAATATGGGAGTTTGTGAGACCAGAAGTGACAAATGATGTCACAAAACCTGGAGGCCGGTGACCCTTAAGTAACTCATTGGTAGGGAAATGCTGTGTTGCCATAAATTCAATAGTTAATATATGGGCACACGGTCTTCTGTTCCTTCTTATGAGAGGGATGTGATTTACGTGAAGTTTGGCCTTGGGAGATGTGCTAAATGAGGTGTGGAGCATCTGGTTGCTAGTTCTTGGACACATTTTTATACTCTCAGAAAAGCCATTTTTTGCCAAATGTCATATTCACTTGAAAGTGGCAATTAGGAAAAAGGAGCCAAATGGAAACAGTTCATCTCCAAGTCAAGCATTCGGTGAGGCAAGAATACTTTAGAAGCTAGGACTATACAAATCTCACGGCAGCTCCACATATATTTTTTTTTTCTCTTGTTTTGCTTTGGAGAGACTGTAGAGAGAAGGAAATTAACTGTGTGAAGTACGAAAACAGGAGAGGCAAGCAGGTTAAAAATTGCAAATGGATGTAGTGATATTGTGAATAAAGCAGTGGAGAAGAAGAGAAAAACTGGAAATCAAAGTCTAGCATCGTGGAAGTCCTGGCAGGAATTATTGAAAGTCCTATTAATATCCCAGAGATGACATGAATGGGGAGGCCATCTCTCTGGAGCACACCAAAGTGTTTAATTTTTCACATATGTGAAACACTTACTGTGTGTTGTTACTTTTGCTTCCCAGGTCACCAGCATAGATGTTAAAAACGGCGAAGATCATTTGAAAGTCCATAAAATGAAGAAAAAGGTATTGAGGAAGCAGGTCAGAGCTCAACACACATTGATGAGACATGAGGGCATTGAGTGCACCTCCCATGCCACACAGGTAACTGGCAGTTCTGATTGTAATGGCAGTGTGAAACTGCTGCTTATCTGTGTTTGATTCCTACATATACTTTGTCTAAAATGCAGTTCTCCTCCAAAATGCACTTCCTGAGATTGAGGGTGTTCTGTGCCTCTTTGGTTTCAAAGCAGAACTGTACTTCGGTAGTTTAATGTCTGTGGAGACTTTGATGGCCTTTGGATAAGGAGGGGGAGGAAGTGTGGGAAATGTTACTGTTACCTTGTTGAAGCAGATGAGCTTCTTTGTGATGTTTTTTTTCCTGTGGCTTTTAGCTTTTGTATCTTTCCTCTCTACTTCTCTATCAAGTGTGATTTGTCTAGTTTAAACTCTCTGTTAAAAACATTACTATCTTAGAAATGTTTTCCACATTGTTTTCTTCACCTAAATTGATTTAGTCTGTGGTTCTGTGGTGGTTGAACTGATTGACTGACTTGCAACTGTTGAAAAGGGGACAACTTTCTCTTCCCTTGTGCAAAAGGGGACAAGATAGGAAGGAATTTTGCTTTCTTATGATGCTCAATGAATTTTACCATAAACCACCTAACTAACAGAAAATGACTCAACTTTTTCATCTGTAGCTTTTTGCCACAGTAGAGAGTTACAGCAGATCAGAGGGTGACCTTGCAGATGCTTGTATAGCAAAAAGTGACAGGGACTTGCAGACAGAAAGAGAAGAAGTCAGAGAGAGAGTTTATAATTTCCTTCCTTCAGTTATGAGGAGATGCTGATGGCTTGAAGCACTGTGGAGCAGTATCATTTATTCTAGCCTTGTTCATCTTGATCCTGTTTCTTCAGTTTAAGGAAAAGATTGTCTGAAAGCTTTCTGGAAAGGTATTAGATGGAGTCAATCTGAGTAAATTGTTGCTAGCTGTTTGGAGTCACCATAGCTCAATCAAAACTTCAAGACCACATCCTCATTTGGCCTTAAAAAGGGATTTAAATTTCTTTCAACCACCATGATTAGTTTGAACATCAAGTTATGCCATATAGCTATTTAGATGTCAAAAGAACTTATTAATTTATTTTGAAAAGGCCTTTGTATTTTCAAAGGATAATTCTTGAATAAAAGTAATTTGAAAAGTTCTGTTTTGTTGTTTCTTCTAATATTTGGCAAACCAGCAGCAATCCTCACAAAGTGCAGTCCTTTATATTTTTGGACATAAATCACTATGAAAGTGTAGAATTAATAATTGGGCATTGTGTGTGAAGTACTCTGTGTTAGCTAAGGATGGGACAGAAATCCCTTTTGTTTATGAAAACAAGAAGGAGAATTTTTAGATAAGAGTGCTGGAGCAGAACTAGATGCTCTGTTTCTAGAGGCTCATAGTTTTTTTTTTCAGTGAACCTGATGTATTGGGACATGAGTTGGGACTGGAAATAACAATCTTTGTGCTTGTAGAGGCTCCTTGGCGAACATGAGAAAACCATTCTTAAAAAAAAGAATCACAGTTTCCAAGGTTTTTTACTTTGTTTTTGTTAGTGGTAGCAGGTCTCTGGAAAAAAATCAATTTTAGAAACCTCCAAAATTGTGCATGTCAGTATCACTGGGGAAAAGGAGGCTGAGTGGAGACCGTATTGCTCTCTACAACTGAAAGGAGGTTGCAGTGAGGTGGAGATCAGTTTCTTCTCCCAAGTAACAGGTGATAAGACGAGAGGAAATGGCCTCAAGTTGCACCAGAGAGGTTTAGATTGGATATTAGGAAAAATTTCTTCTCTGAATGGGCTGTGAAGCGTTGGAACAGGCTGCCCAGGGAAGCAGTTGAGTCACCATCCCTGGAGGTATTCAAAGGACGTGTAGATGTGGTGTTGAGTGACGTGGTTTTGTGGTAGCTTGGCAGTGGTAGGTTGATGGTTGGACTTGATGATCTGAAGGTCTTTTCCAACCAAAGCAATTCTATGATTTTATGCTGCTTTGAAGCTTAAGTGCTCTTGTTAATAGTAACTACATGCATTACTGGGGGAGGCCTTTTTGCCAGAATATGTGTTGGGCAAACAAAGGTTGTCTCAGCCTCATATACCAAACTCATTAAAATTTAAATATCTTGTGTGGAATACGTAAAAGAATACTAATGGACTTACTTAATTTTTCTTTATAGAGCTAGTCTCTTGGTAGAGTGTTAGTTTTAAATGAATCAATAGTAATTGCTAATTATCCATTTTTTTTTAATTCCTCTTCAATTAGAGTCTGGTTATTGCCAATGCTGGTCTTGGTAATGGGATGAGTAGACACCAACTGCTCAGGATAGTAGAAGAATATGGCTTGGTGGAAATGCTCTTAATGCCACCAAATAAACCATATTCATTTGTGAAATACGGGACGACAGAAGAAGCCAAGAAAGCCTTTGATGCCCTTAATGGAAAAGAAGTAACACTGGAAGACTTCAGTCAAAACATTGTTCTATATATTAATTTTGTGGAAAAAGGTATCATTTTTCTGCTCTCCTATATATCCAACTCCTTGCAGACTTTTGCTTTTACTTCCTAGGTTGTAAATATAGTTAAAAGCACACTGGGATCTGTAAGTAGGCACAGAGAATGAAAGCCAGAATCTAGGATTCAAGACATAAAATAATCTTTCCTCCTGTACTTAATGATAGGATACTCTAATTTGAACTCCTTTACTGGGAAGCAAGAGGACAAACTATTTTAGGTAGTTTCCAGACCGTTCAATACTGCATTTGAAGGTTTTGTGATTAACAAGCTAAATTGGTACCCAGGAGATCTCTGAACAGTCATTGGGACTTTTGTGTGACCTTGGTCTTGTGATCTCTATCTCAATTCCAAGAAGGAAAATAAAGACAATAATTTCTGGGTTTTTTTCCCTTGTCTCCAGGCTTTTTTTTTTTAATGGTTGACTATAGGCTGTTTAGGATAAGAACTGTCACTCTTTCTATGAGCCTTTGCAGTGTCTAGTGAAAAGGGTTCCTGGTGTTGGTCTGTACATTCTGCCAGTGAATAGCTTTTTTAAAACTCTTAGGATAGCAAACTGAGGGTCCCTGCATCACCAATATTTTATGTTCATCTGGATATTGCATTATACTCCTCCATATTTGATTACAGATTGCTTCACTGGACAGAGTAATCTGGTGATTTGGTAAATCACCAAAGTTCTAGAAAATTAAAATGAAATGCAGGTAGAATCCTGAGGTGATTGGGAAATTCTTCTTACCATTATTTTGACAGGAAAATCACAAATGGTTGTGTGTTTGAATAGTGTGGAGTCTTGTTGGTTTTATGCAGTAAAATTTTTAGAAAGTGCCGTGCATGATGCAAAATGTGGACCTTGCTGTGTTTTGTCATGTCAAAAAGGGATCTTTCATTCACCAAATAAGACCTCAATGAAGGCTCCATTGTATCATTAAAGGAAATATTTCTACAGCTATACTATATGCTCATATATATAAATATCCCTATAGGGAACACATAGTTTTATTTTCTCTAAACAGTGACAATATTCTCTGTTTCCATCCACCCTAGTTTTCTGGAAGAATGCTGTTCCAACAAGCTTGCCTCCAGGCCTAATGGTCATTGAAAGGGTTATTTCTCCAGAGGAAGAAAGCAGGATGTTGGAAAGTATTGACTGGATAGGAGATGAAGATACTCAAAATGGTGGGCAAAACCATAGAAATCCAGACCTTCCATACTTTTATGCTGTTTTTTCCTGCAGTTTCAGTTTACAAGAAGTCTCCATCTTGGTAAATGTATTGTTTGAAATCACTGTGTATTTGTTCTTAGTGTTATAGAAATTGGGTCTTATATTGGAAGTGATAAACTCCTGGGGGCAAGTGGTCCGAATTGATACTCTGGCATGGATTTACTTGAATAATATTGCTGCATCCAGAAACAACTAAAGTCTTCTTCATGTGTCTTAAGCCAAGCACGAGACTATTCTTGTGAAGGTTACTTTTGTAATTTGGTGTGCAACTGGGGAGCTGTGTCTTCTCTTAAATCAAAAAGAAGTCATTGAAACACATATTCTGGATGCTTTTGTGCTTTCACTTGAGCTCTGTGGAGTTGAATTGCTTAATAAATTAATTGTTCTTGGAATTCACTTCAAGGTTTCTCTGTAAATTTTGTTCCTTGAAGCAACACAAATGGTTATATTGACCTTAGCTAGCACGTAACTTGGTGATTGGTGGAAGTAAAGGATCCTCCTGGATCCATAGGATATTAATCAAGTGCGGGTTCGGGGACAAGACTAAAGATGCATTAAACATGACTGAAGAAGATACGCGCTCTCTACTTCTTGCATGTACAAAACCATTTTTTGACTTCAAACAGCAGGGAATGTGATGCTTGATGCAAATACAAAAGATAATAAGGCAGAAAGTGTGTGTCATGAAGAACAAGGGTCACATACATTCTTCCAACGGTTAATTGAAGGATGTTTAGATTTAACAGGTCAGATGGAATAGGGAAGTATAGCAAATTGCCTATACTGTTTTATGTAGTCTAATCTTACTTTAAACTTGTCTCTTTACAGCCCAGAAGACTTTAAAACATAGAAGAGTAAAACATTTCGGATATGAGTTTTGCTATGATAACAACAATGTTGATAAAGACAGACCTTTACCTGGAGGTGAGAACTTCTTTATTAAATCATACTTATTTTGTTCTGATGTTTGAACCATTATATAAAGCCTTTAAGCCTCACTGAGATGTGAGATTCTGATAAAAGGAGAGCCTTCACTGTATCTTAAGCACACACTGAACAGTGCTTTTGAATAGGATCTATTTTGAAGTATTGTGAGTGCTTGAGGCTTGTTTTCCAACCGTTGCAGCCACAGGTTGCTGCCTTGTGAGGTCCAGTCAAATAAGGCTTTTGGGATTGTAATTGTCATTCTTTTTTAGCTTTTGTTTCATAAAACAATCACATTAGAAATTACATATTCATTTGTTTGGGGGTTGTGATGTATATTGTTGTGTATATTTACCTAGCTTGAAGCTTGCTGGATGCACACCAAAATAAAATTTCCTTTGGACTGAAAGCAATTTTGAAAAGGTTTGAGTAACTCTTATTTGGAGTTCAGAGCTGTGAGTCAGAGCAAAGTGAATGAGTCATCTTATAGTCTTAGATTTAAAAATAGGAAAATAGGGGAGTTAAATTCCTATAAAGCTTGAAGGTGTTTAAGGTGATGTGTGTGTACTGGGGTGGATGTAGCTTCCAACAGAAGGATTCTGGCTACATTGTGGTTTTAACAGTGAAGCTATATGATCATAAAAGCATTGATATTTGAGTTGTTCTCTAGTCTCACAGCTAGAATAATTTGTGTGAGAAAAGCATAAACACTTCATTGGGGGAGAACAATTGGAAAAAAAAAAAGATTCATGAAAGGCTGTTGCTGACATGTTTGTGGGTGTTACCTCAAACAGAATTTTACAATGAAGTCTTCAGATAAAATAGCAAATGAAAGATTCAGTGAAGGACTGTAACTTTCATTCCTGTTCCAAAACCAGTTTAACCTTAGCAGATCTTATTTAATCTAATTCAGTAACAGATTTTTAGGACATAAATTTATTTAGAGAGCTCTCTGCACAGCATCTGACTTGTTGTATAATAATTTTGCTTTTTGACTGCAACTTTTTTTCTGTAATTTGCCTCTGATTCGATATACTTTTATTTAGAGATGGTGCAGTTTGCATTTGTAAGGAGTAGGCCTGATCCACTTCTGAATGCGGAGGCCTTGGTGGAATGGTCTTTCTAATTGTGAGATGTTATAAATATATTGGACTTGCAGATCAGGGCTTCAGTTCTGATATGCGTGTTACAGCAAATGTAAAGTGATCATTATTAAAGGTGGATTTATGTATATGTGAAGCTGTTTCTATGTATTTTTTCCAGCTATTACATTTATTGTGAAAAGAAAGGATAAAAATGTAAAAAGCTATCCTGTCTTGATTATAGTTTTGTTTCTGTAACTAGGTCTTCCTGAAATTTGCGACCTATTCTTGGAGAAGTGCTTGAAGCAGGGATATATCAAACATAAACCTGATCAACTGACTGTAAATCAGTATGAACCTGGACAGGGTAAGTTTATTTGTCCTCCAAAAAGTTTGAGCTCTTTACCTTACATTGTGGATTAGACCTGGTGGGCAGCCAAAGCACCACATAACCTCTTGCTTACTCCCCCTCATTGAGATCGGGGCGAGAATCAGAAGGATAAAAGTGAGAAAACTCATGGGTTGAGATAAAGACAGTTTGCTAAGTTTAATAAAAAAAAAAAGATAAGAAAAACAAGTGATGCAGAAAACTCCAGTTGCTTACTACTGATGCCCCACCAGTCCCTGAGCAATGGCATCTTAGTAAATTTCACTCTTAGTTTTATTGCTGAGCACGATGTCATAAGATATGGAGTACCTCTTTGGTCAGTTGGGGTTGGCTGTCCCACCTGTGTCCCCTCCCAACTCCTTGTGCACCTCCAGCCTATTCTCTGATAGGGAAGCATGACAACCATAAAGGACCTTGACTGTGGAAGCACTGCTCAGCAATACCTAGAACATCCCTGTGTTATCAACACTGTTTTCCTGTCAAATCCCAAACATAGCACCGTGCAAACTATTATGAAGAAATTTAACTCTATCCCAGCTAAACCAGTACAACTTAAATGAAAATCAGAAGAGAATAGTGTCTAAATGTGACATGGTGTAGGAACAGCGTTTAAGCACCTGTTTAGTGTAGTGCCTCTGTGACCAGAGATGCTTTGAATCAAACCTAAAGTCTTTAAACTGGTTTCTAAAGCTGGGAGCTTGTGTTTAGAAGTACATTCTCTGATACCACTGTTACGGAAACTGATGGTGTTTCAGAGTCCAAGGCAATAACATTGAAACTAAACATAAAAAGGTAGAGGAATAAATAGTTGTATTTGGTTTTGTAGTCAAGTGCATTTTTTCACTCCAGACTCTTCTTTCTCCTTGTACTGTGCATACAGTCTCCAGCAAATGGCTCTTGCTGTTAGTGCAGATGATATAATGTTAGTAGGTGTGATATATGAACTCATAAGTATGATACAAGGAGTGTTCCCTTATCTGAGGAATAAGAAATTACTCTATTTCTTTAATATTTCCCAAACTGGAGACATCTGAAGAGACATTTGCTTGTAATCACACCTCTAGGGAATAAATCACATGCTGAGCTTGTTGCTAAGGTCGGTCATCAAGGCTAAGTATCTGGCTTCCTTTCCAGAGTGGATATCTCATTTGTCCTTAGGAGGAAAGGACAATGGCATTTCTTTCAGAATTAATGTCTGACAGCTAATGCAGTGTCTGCCAAACAGGGGACTGAAAAACTGGTAATATTAGTTTGTGTATCTGACAGTCTGTTAAATTGATACAGTCATGTATTGCTGGCTGGGACATCAGAAGAGATTAATTAGAATTGTAGATTTCTATCAAGAATAGAAGAAGTTTTTTGTTTGATTTTGTTTTTGTTGCTTTTTTTTTTTTTTTCAAATCCAAAGCTAAACCAAATTAACTTTTGTTAAGTGCAAGTTGTTAGGATATGAATGAGCCGGAGTGGAAGTCAGGGTAATACCTTTAGTATCTGTGTTCTGAGCCAGATTGTCATTGGAAATTACACTTCAGATTTTAAGCACTGATTGATGATTTGGGGTATCTAAGCTGTAGCGGCTACATTTAAGACACATTAATTCCTTTGTGAGGGCACTTTTTTCATTCAGGGTCCTAGTAATGTTTAGAATTGTAGATTGAGACTTGAAAGTTACCATCTAATTTTGAATGCTTAGGTGACCGTCTCTTACTGTGTTCTGCACATATGGATATGAACAGTAGGTAGGTAGGTCAGCGTGGTCTGGATTGAATTGTCTGGGTGATGCTGAAGAGCAGTCGATGTTCTGTTGCGCAGTGAATTGCACTGACTTCAGTGCACATCTGAAGGCAGAGTTTCAGTGCTCTGAGGCAAAGTTATGAGCAAACACAAACAGGTATATGTCTTTGGTTTTCAAGTTTCACTGATTTTCTATCAGATTAAACATTGGCCTCATTAAACACTTGTATTACTTTCAGAATATTTACCTCTGGAGGTAAAATCTGATATATAGGGCTGGCTGACACTGTTAGGAGAAAATGCTTCCAGCCCAAAAATTTGATAGTGTCCAAAGTGAATGTGGGTAGAGCTTTAATAAGCAAATACAACTGTTTTTAATTGGATCACTTAGGAGTTGCTCTGTCTGGGCCTGCTGAGGTGTCAGAGGAGGGTGTAGTTGCGATTCTCCTGAGCTGTCTGCTGGCCTTGCTCCACTACTGGCTACAGTTCCCCACCGTGTGGTGAGATCTTGCTGTGGCACACGCTGCTGTTTCAGTGCTTCGTGTTAAAATGTGTGCTACCAGCTGCGAGGAATGGCAATTTATTTTCAATTACCAGATGTAAAATAAAAATAAATAAATAAAAAATTGCCGTGCCTTTGGCAATTCTCATCTCTGTGTGATTATTCATACACACAGCAACAGATGTACAACCCCGGGGAATGGTGTATGGAGTTCTCCTGGGAACTGCAAAGCAGAGGCAGAGTTTGACCCTGGCAGTGCCTGCGTTTGTGATAGTAGGTCCTAATTCTGAAGCTGAGACCTTTAGCACAGTCATTTGCTTAGCAATAGAGGGAGTATTTAGTATGAGTCCTTCTCTGTGAAGAAAGTCAGGGAGAAGTACATGGTCATGGACGAACTTGGGCCCAAAATCCCCTAATGTAGCATGACTGTTAGTGCTAAGTGCTAAACTGCCTAAGGGGAGAGCACAGTGATTATTATACTAACTTTTTTTGTGGTTGTGTTTCCTTATGCAGGAATTCCTCCTCATATTGATACACATTCTGCTTTCGAGGATGAAATAATCTCTCTCAGTTTAGGATCTGAGGTAAACTTAATGTTTGTATGTGTTTTGACGATGCTTTACTGCGAACTTTCATTTTTATATTGTTTAATACAAGTTAATTTGATTTTCCATGGTGTCTGTTCACACTCTTCTGAGTTTAATATCAAGCATGTAAGGTAATGTGATATGCTAATTAAATAAGCAATGAGATGTTGTTACTGGAAGATTTACCAGTGATATCAATGATACCCTGTTTTTAAATCTTAGCATCCAGTTCTCCACCAACCTTCCTTCATTTTGTATTCAACTTAGAGATTATATCACTCCTGTTTATATTTCTACTTCCATTTTTTTCCTGTGTCATCAGCTGTTCCCTCTGGTCTGCATAAGCCCCCCATTATATTTCTATTCGGTACATTTAGAGGAGGCTAATGTAGTTGTATTTATTACCTGTAAAAGTTCCAGTCAGAGTCTGAACCCCACTCAGCTGGTCATGGTACAGGCAGAGGTAGACTCTGATCTTATGAGCTTCCAGCATATGCAGATGATGTAGAAAAAGAGTGGGAAGGGAAATGCAAGAACAGTGGACTAGCATGAAGTCGTGCAGCATATCAAGAACAAGCCTGAAAACAGGCCATGTCATCTGGTGTCAGTGCTCTAATTAATGGCTTTACCTCTACTCTGTTTGGGTTAATCTATTGCATCTGTGCCCATCCATGTTTTACAAATTTAGCAGTGCCTTCTCTGCCTTAACCACTACCACAGCAAGTCTGATGCTGGGCCTTCCCTTCTCTCTATGCATTTCTTGTGAGTGTGTTCTACACACCTGCAAGGCCTGCCTCCCTCACTGTCTTGGGCTTTTTGTGACAGGGGGGTTACATGTATTGCTGTGTATTCCCATGGTACTGGATAACTAGAAGTTTAACAAGGCTAAGAACAAGTTATTGCAGTGGGTAATAAAGGTTTGACTTTTGAATCTTTCCATTGAAAAGCTATGAATGCTGTTATAAGAATGATCTACTCTGCTATTTGTTTTTTCTGGCAGCGGTGTGTAGATGACACAGAAGTGCGTGCTTTATAGAGCTGTATTACTGATAGCATTCTCCTGTTACAAAACAACTTTGATTATTGCTCTGGGTTTGTCTTACTCTTCAGGCAGAGAGAGAAACATGGCTGTGTATTCTGAGCGCTGCCATTTTTTGTATCTTTAGTCTGGGCTGTGGCATCCACTTCCTCTTTTCATCTCACAAGCTGCGTAGTGGATGTGGAGCTCCTGGGACTAGGAGTGAAACCAAGGAAGGATACCTTTTTCATTCGTGTGCAGCAGTGGCACATCTGTGTTCTTGGTTGCTTGAAAAGGAGGGGTCAGCGTTGCCAGTCCTCTCAGCCTGATCATAGATGTATTTGTCCACCTCTCAAACAAAAGCATCCACATGAGTAGGAACGTCTGGGATTAGTTGTGGCATGCACAGTTGCAGTGGAATTCTTACTACTTTTGTTTTGGAATCTCCCAGTCTAGGGGCTACCTCCTCATGTGGCTTCTGCACTCATCCTTGTCTTAGAGACAGCATGTTCTCTGTCAACAGCAGTGTTGTCTTTTACAGTGCCAACACCTTCATGGAAGGAAGGTAGCACATGGGGACGTTGGTTGCTGTCATGCTGTTGCTCTAGGAGAAGGGGTCTAATTATCTTCTGTGTAGTTATCCATCCTAAGTTTAATTTTTCTAATACATGCTGAGCATTCAGAGCAGCACAGCAACAGTAGATGATCCTAACTTACAGCTGTTCCTATGTTGATCTTGTAAATAAAAAAAAAATAGTTTATTTCATAAAAAACACATTGGTGCTGTAATTTCACATGTTCTGCCTCAGTCTGCAGCCCCAGGCATTCTTACCCTTCCCATTTGAATTAAAAGGCCAACTCTGGCACAAATGCTCCATTACTTCATTGATGAGCACCATAGGCAGTGCATTGCTAGTGACTGTGTTACCGCACACCTTTGTGATGATTTCAGAGATGGCCAAAATAGAGTGATTTTAATCACTTGAGAAATACAAGCCTTTCTGGAAAGTGGATTGCCTGGAGCATTATGATGCTGTTAAAAATTGGAATGTGTACATTTCAATCAGGGAAACAGCCAGACTTGGGCCATTTCTAGATATTTTAGTCATAGGCATTGGATACAGTCTGTTAGATAGCTCCGAAGTTGCATTGCCTTTTCCTAATGGGCTATTAATGCACTTTTCAGGTGCAGACAATCAAAGCACACATGTAGTAAAACAAGCCAGTGGCCCATTAAGTGCTACATTATTTAATGGCTTTTCTTTCTCATACTTTTACAACTTTTTATGATTCTTTAGGGTGTTTTTGTGCACTTAGTTCTTCATCTGGTTTTAGAATATAAGTAGCAGTTGCAGTTACATACAAGTTAGCTATTTTAGGAGTGAAGACTCCTACTCTATTCCTATTAAAGCTTACCATGTACAAAATTTACACACTCTCATAATAAATAATTAGGGTTGCATATACAGCAGCAAACTTTGTTATCTGTCTTGTCTTCTCTCTGTAGTTGCCTTATTTATTTTCACCTGAATAAGTTAGGCTGCAACATAATGAAGAACATACATGAACAAAATCTTATGTCTTGTCCTTTCTTTATTCTCCTTAGCAGTAAATGCACACATTTAAATAAAAAGCCCCATGAAGAAATAACCTTGCAGCTCAACTGGTTCTGTATTCTACTTTGGAAGCTGACTAACAAGACACTTTAGAAGAAGAAAAGAAAGCAGAATACCTCATATAGTTTATTCTTATACAAAGTCATGGAAAGAGGTTTTCTTTCAATTGGTTGTATGCTTGTCCTTCGAGGATCTGACTTAGGCAGATTCTAGTAACTAAAATAAACGCTTTGGCTTATGAAAAAGAAGTCTGTGACAGAGCAGAGGACTAAACACAAGTGCCTTCCTAGCCTAGTGCCTTAGCTATCAGTATAGGTTCTTAAACTTCTTTTATCATTTTCACAGAATTGTTTAGGTTGGAAGGGACTTCTTGAGGTCATCTAGTCCAAGGCCTCTGCTCAAACAGGGTCAGCTAACACAGGTTGTCCAAAACTGTTCTGTTGTGTTTCCATTGTCTCTGCAGAGGGAGACTTCCGAACCTCTCTGGGCAACCTGTTCCCATGTTTGACCTCCATCACAGTAAAAACTGTTTTATTGTGTTCATATAGAATCACATGGGTTTTAAATTGTGTCCATTGTCTCTTGTCTTGTTGGTGGACACTACTAGGAAGAGTCTGGCTCTTTCTTCTTCATTCCCTCCCATCAGGTATTTATACATGTTGATAAGAGCCATCTTATCTGAGCCTGAGCCATCTCTTCTCCAGGCTAATCAGTCTGAGCTCTCTCAGCATCTCCTCATACAAAGATACTCCTTAATCATCTCAAAGTTCCTGTGCTGGACTTGCTTAGTAAGTCCATATCTTTTAGTGGGAAGTCCAGTGCCATTACTGTACACAGTACTTTAGTTGCATCCCACCAGTGCTGACTAGAGAGGAAGGATCACCTCCCTTGACCTGCTAGCAGTGCTTTTCCTGTTGTAACCCAGGAAGACATTGGTCTTTTTTTCTGCAAGAGTACATTGGTGGCTCATGTTCAACTTCCTGTCCAGCAGGACCCCAAGGTCCTTTTTGGCAAAGCTGCTTTCTAACCAATCAGTCCGCAGCGTGTAGTGATGCATGGAGTTATTCCTGACCAGGTGCGGGGCTTTGCATTTCCCTTTGTTGAACTTCATGAGGTTCCTGTTGGTACCAGTTGTCCAGCCTGTCCAGGTCCCTGTGAATGGCAGCACAACCATGTGGTGTATGAGCTGCTCTTCCTGGTTTTGTATTGTCTGTAAACTTGCTGAGGGTGCACTCTGCCCCATTGTCCAGCTCATTAATGAAGATGTTAAACAGTGTTAGCCCCAGAATCAACACTGAGGATACATTACATGTATCCAGTGCACTTTTGCACTTTGATACCTTGCAGCCTAAATCACACTATTGAGAATCAGTCTCTTCCTCAGTGGCGAATGAGTTTATCCAGTAACAAAGCACTTTGTATTATTTTGTTAGAGGAATCCCTGTAAGTCTAATTTGTTTGTGTAAATGCGATTTATGTTAAAAAAGGAGTGTCTGTTGGCATGTGGC
Organism: Calidris pugnax; assembly: GCF_001431845.1. Taxonomy (NCBI): domain Eukaryota; kingdom Metazoa; phylum Chordata; class Aves; order Charadriiformes; family Scolopacidae; genus Calidris; species Calidris pugnax. The sequence goes on from NW_015094510.1 coordinate 28,852,824, forward strand.
ATATATGTTCATTGTAAATAAGAACAATCTTGAGAAGAAAATAAGGGCATGATTCTTCACAATCCTACATTTGTCTTGCATCTGATAACCTACAGCAATCCAAGTTCTTAAGCTTGTATGTAATGAGGCAAAAGTGTAGGTGTGAGAGTCTTTCCTGTCTCAGTCACATGAACAGCTTTATCAAGAGGCCCAGAGAAACCGGGTGGCTCAATTTTGTTCTAGTTGGTGCAATACCTTGTGTTTTGGGGAGTTTACAAGGTGGATTAAATTTGATTTGATGGAGAAAAATCTCCCTATTACTTTGCCTAGCTTATAAAAAACACTAAATAGTTTGAGGCCAAAGCAGTGAGATATGTGATGCATCTTGTCCCATAATACTTCAGGAAAAGTGAGAGTCTCAGGCTAATCACTTCTCTGGTCTTGACCCATTTTTTTGGCATCTCCTGGGAAACTGCAGAATAAAGTGAGATTTCCAGAATGTCCTGTGGGCTTGTAATGCAAAAATTAGTTCAGAGTAATTTTATTAATCGATGGCAAACCATATGTTCTATGTCCGGTTTGAACAAAGTACTACAGAACAGGGAACAGTTCCTTTCTGTTGAGAATTTTCTGTATTTAAGTTAGGTGTTATTTTCAGTACCTCCATTTGGTGTCTCTAAAGATACATAATTTTACAGTATTTCATCTTAGGAGCCTGGCCAAGTTTGCAGCTGTCTTGAAAAAATCCTAGTTAAAGCCTGTGTCAAATTTCCTTTTGCACGTTTACAGCAGGAACTTGATCAATATTGAGATTTCTGTTTTTCCACTTTTCCTATTTTGCCATTTTACATGCTGTCGTGTAAGCCTAGATTCATTAGAATTTTAGAAATACAGAGGTAGCATTTCTATAATGAGCTCAGTAGTGCTATCAGAGTATCCAAACCGTAAAAGAATTTTTCCTCTCTGGCTGTGGATCTTACCCCCAATGAACAGCCTGCTACACCCTGCAGTCCCTCCAAGTTCCAGCTCTATCCAAGATTGCTGTGGGACATCCGCTGCCACACACCAGAGGGTGAAGATCAGCCATAGTTTTCCTGAAGGGTGTGTTGTGTTGGCACGATACTACAAATTTACGTTGTTCTGTCCCGTTTTTCTAACATCCAGCCCTGATGTGGAAGTCCCAGGCTTGTCTCTCTCTTCGCCTTACCTTTTACTTTTCCTCCTTGACTGCCTTGTTCTGCTTCCTGTCCCTGTGCCATGGCCTGGTGGAAGGTTGGTATAAGCACTGAGAACTGCTGTGATGCCCTGGCAAGGCTCCCGACCTCATGTCTGCGAAAGGGAAGCTTCGGGGTTTTGAGTCAGATTTGTGGCTCAGGGTTAAACAGTGGGGCAGCCTGTGGATCATCCTTGACCTCTGCCTAACTTCTGTTCATCTCAACACATATTCATCATGCCTTAGCCTGCAGATATCAAGTGCCTTGATCTATAAAGAAAAGCTGTGGCTCTCTTGAGCCTTGAAAGCAGAGCAATGTTACACAGCAAAACTCCACCAGACCTTTTGAACTATGTATCACTGATGTTGGCCCAGAACACGTAGAATGAGGTGCCCTGCTATTACTCATCTCTCAGGCTGATAATTCACCATTTTTCTGGCACTTTTGCTTCTTATCTGTTGATCTATTTCTAATCTGTCTTGGTTAACAAACAGAAGCCAGTAGCTGCTAGGGCAGCAGCTGTTTCTGTAATAGCTGCTTGAGAGATTTTTATCAGAAGCCTTTAAGAAAGTCTAGATTGTACCCAGCCTTTGACAGTTAGCGTCTGTTCCATGTCTTGTATGAGCTCTAACAAGGTAGGCAGGCACTGGGTGGTGTTATGTTAACTATGTGATCCTGCTCTTGTTTTGCTCATCTTGTCTAGTTGCTGATTCAGTATAATTTACTATTTACATTGCTTTTAAGGGAAGGCAGAAGGCATCTTACCTATTTAAGGAATTACTCTGGTAGTGTAGTGGCTATACCAAAGTTCTTCCTCTGTCCATGCTAGCAGCATGATTGTAATAGGTGAAATGGTAGTGATAGTGATAAATACTTAAAAAGAGCTTGGATTGGCAGAACAAAAATGTCTCTTAACCCAAATAGAAGACATCAGTTTTAATCACTACTACCTAATGCTGAGTTCAAAGTTCGTTCAAGTGAGTCTGGTGGGATTCCTGAAGCTCAACAGTGTGCTCTTCAGATCTGTGAGACACGTTTCTTGAGCTGTACCAGTCTTATAGTTATGGATTTTATCAGTTTTTGAAGAGTAGTGGTTTGCAGTGGTTTTTGTATCATTTAGTTGGAAACCTTAAGGAACTATGCTTAAAATTGTATACCAGATTTAGGGTTGGGGTTTTTTTTCCCCATTTAAAGTGGTATTTCATTTTTTAAAACTACTGAATAGCTTCTCCATGGGAAATGTCTTGAGCACCACAACTTAAATGCATCAGGTTTCATAAATCTTTCTCTCCTGTTTGCATTTACTCTCTATAAATAAGTCCTTTGTGTTTCTTTCTGTCCATGTCATACCATAATGTACTGTCATTGAGCTTGGATCAGATACAAGACCCATCAAAATCAAGGGAGAACTTTCTTTCAATGTTCAGCGCCCTCTGAGATAAGCAACAAAGCTTGCAGTCCTTCATAAGAATATTTATAATTGTCTTACTGTCTTTTTTTGGAAAGGTGAATATTCAGTAATTCAGTAAACAGACTGCTCTGAGTTTTTATTTCTGTGCTGGATGTCTCTTCTCTGTTTACATACAGGATTCTCTTCAGATATCAGCATGTCCTGCTGATGTTTCCACCTGATCAGTTATATTAACCTTTGTGTAAAGATCTTGAAAGCCCAACTTTCATGTAAATTATTCAAAGGGAACCTGTTCCACCATACCTAATTGCCTCCTTCCACAGCCTTGGTTGTTTATAGGCTAACTCCTATTTTAGCCAAAGGTAACAACAGCAAGGTGCTCGCTGTGTGCAACTAATGCAGACAAGCATTTGTTTCTCAAGTGCTGTAGGAATCTGCTAACCCCTCTTGATTTGCACTGGGATGCTACAAGAACAGTGTTGGGACAGATTCGCCCTCAGAACAATGATACTTGTGTTATTTCTCTAGAAGCTGTGTGGCAGTAATTTGTTGAGATACGAGACAGCAGCCTGGAGATCTTACCTTCCCCGCTACCTCCTCAGCTACTTGGGAGGAGCAAAATCAAAGCTAATCTGTGACAGAGCCTGTATTTTAAAGTTTTGTATGTAAAAATATTCTTTTTTTTCTCCTTTTTCATATTGGTGATACATTATAGTTTCCAGGTGCCTCTTTGTATGACTTGTCCCTGTGGTGAGTCTCTGAAGTCTGGCATTTACCACCAGTGGGCCAATACTGGGCAAATAGCGCTGCAAAGGTTTGTTTCCCGTCTCCCTGTTGTTGGATTCATACCAGCCTGCCTTCCTCTCCACAGAAGAAACAAACTTGTCATCTGTTGTGCCTTTCTGTAAAGCTGTTCCCCACTATGCAAGGCTTGCTAAGTCCTAAATTGGCTAGAGTCCTGTGTCAGTACTGAGGAAGGAAGGGCAGCTTGTAGTTTGATTGCTGTGAGTGCTCTCATCTGTAGAATATGGTGTGACTTGCTGAGATATTTCTCCTGGGTCTGCTAGAGTAGGAATTTGCTGTACTCTATTCTGTGTAGCACTTTTATCTAAGTTTCTTGTATGTGGTCCATTATTTTGGCTGCTGAGAGGGAGAGCGGAGCTGCGACTCCACCTGGTTCATACTATTTTGATTTCTTTCCAGTCAGTTGGTTGTTCTTTTTAGCATCCTGTGTTTTCTTTGAGTCACTGGTATTAAGAAAGGGGATGTGGGAAGAATATTCTCATTGCCTTCTGAACTCCTCTGGGCAGTTGCATCAACAATGCATCTGAGGTGAGTGTGGAAAGAGAGATAAAAGAAATTGCAATTATGAGGAATTTGAAAATGAATCCACTCAATATCACATGGAAAAATACATAGAGATGCTATGAAAAATTTCATATAGTTCCGGATAGTTTTGTCACAATCACACCAAAATCCTGCTGTGAGTGAAATGCTTTCTGAAATGTTTGAAGTCTGCAGCAGGGCTTACGGTTTTCTGACTGCGGTCGTAGCTGCTAAATAATGAAGGAAAACTTCTGCATAATTCCTTTACCAACTTGCTTGTGTTTTAACAGAACCTGTTGTCTCCAGGCTATTTGCTTTTTCTGTAGTGTGCTTATTTTGTATGCTGAAGCAGCGTCATTTCATTTCCAATTCTCAGACGTCTGGCTGTTACGGCTTCACTGTGACACACAAACACAAATTTTTCAGTGGAAAAAAACGTACTCTCTAAAAAAGGTCTTGCTATTGCTAGAGATTTCAAACTGTTTTCATGTGGTAAGAAATATGTAGATACATAAAAATATTGAAAAAAATTACATTATGATGCATAATATTGCTCTTCTTAAACTAGGACCTTTTTTTGAATCTTGTTCCATTTCATTCCGCCCATGTACCCTTCACTATGATACATGTACTACTCTTCAGTGGTGGTGGGATAAATTAACTGTTTAAACATGAAAATGCTATTTATTCCTGTGAAAAATGTAATCATTGTAATAGAAGAAAACTAACAGAGCATTTAAATTTATATTTAAATTAATATTTTTACAGCCGAAATTATTTTTGAGTCAGCTTTTGGATTGTTGTTCTTGAAATATAGTTCAATTATTTTTTTTAAAGAAACCCCTGTATTGTTGTTTCAGTAGTTACAAATTTCTTTATTTTTGAAGAATTTTTAGTTTCTGTGAGAGGTTTATCAGCAGAAGTTATTTCTATTCCCCATCTTATTTTTAGAAGATGGGTATTTGATGCATGAAATGGAATCCTGGTGTCTGCCACAAATTAACAGCAAACAGGCTGAACTCTGGGGCATTAAAAAGTCGTTATCTTTAGCTGTTGCATTTCAGCCATACTTCAGTTCTGGAATTCAATAAAGAAATCTAATTTCATTAGCCTGTGATGTGATGTCATCTGTATTGTCATTGGAGTCTATTTTAAGACTGTGGCAAATTTCATGTAGAAATAACAAGTAGTCAGTCAATAATAATAATCACAAGTAGTCTATAAGCAAAGAAACTCGCTGAACTTGTTAAGCTCCTGCTGTGGTGTACTGTCTCTCCTGGTTTTGAACTGGACTTTTTTAACACTAGTTAAGTGTAGCAAATGGTGCTGGAAGTCTGTCTGTGTTTATACTGTCTTTACAAATCTGAGCATTTAGCATACTGCAATATTCTGTTTCTGTTTTTCTTCCCAACTATGTCGAGTGTTTCAGGAAGAGTTTCTCCACAGAGCTCTTGTTTCAGTAGAGTTGACTCTGGAACTTCTCATTAAGGAACTGGCAATTTAGAGCGGTTAAAGGCACGTCGAAGCCAGAGCTGTCAAACCTGTGATGCTGATACACTTGACAGAAAGATTCTGCATCAAGGCAGGGAGAGGTGTGTGCTCTTACTGGAGAAGAAAGTGGGCAGGCAGCCTCCTGGTGCAGTGCAGGCGTGATGCAGGTGAAGCTCTGGTCCGTTTGCTGGGGCAGCAGAACAATGGCTGGAAGGAACCAAGGTGCATCTGAAAGCAGGGAAAACCAGACACTTCATATCTCCTGAGGTGTTCTTGTTCCTCCTCCTCCTCTCTCTCTGTTACCGTGTACATCTCTGCACATTCACACAAGTCATGGTTAATTCAGGGTCAGGTGCTGAGGCCCTGGTAGAGCCCTTTTGTATAACTTCTGGCTGCATCATGTGAAGATACTCATTGAGCTAATGAAGCAGATGGAGGGAATGAGGGAGGAAAGAGGAAAGATATTGCTTGTGATGAAAATCAGCAGTGTTGGAATACTGCCTAGCCAAACATCAAAATGTGGTTTTCCTTTTTGACTGTTTTATCTGCTTTAAAATAATACGTGTATTTCAGATGTGTGCTGCTCACATGGTGTGAAACATAGCGATTGTGTGAACTGAGAAAACAGTTTTCTTCAAATTATTTTAAAGAAGTCTTTCTCTGTCATGCTGTCTTTCGAATTGCACTTTATGGCCCTAGGAGACATCATTAACCAAAAAGATGGCTTTCATTTTGTTTCGGAAGAGGTCAGTTTTTGTTTTTTTGAGGGGGGAGAGCAAGCGTGGGGCTTGGGTGTTTGTGGTTGGTTTTTTTTGTTTTGTTTTTTTTTTTTTTTTTTAACATGCTTTTGTCTGCTAAGGAATCACTTTTCTTTATGGCTTTAAACCATTTCTATAAATTCCTGCCCAGGTCTTTGTTCCTCGGTAAATTTCTCTTTTACAGTGAAGATGTAGAGGATTAAGAAACAGGCCATATGGTAGTTTCTATAGCAATAGATTAAAAACCATGTCTTGTCAGCTCTTGTGATATATGATGCAAGGGAAAAAATTATGCGTGAAGACAGTCCTGCTACATCCTGCTACAGTATTTGCAACCTCGGTAACATGGAAATTGCTGATTATTGTGTGCTTCCACAGATACTTGTAAATGATCAGTGATTTTAAAAAGGTGATACACTATTTTTGAACCCTGAAATGTTTCCTTTTCTACTTAGATATTGACAATCTCTTAAGAACTTGTAAGTTTTTAAAGTGTGAAAGAATTAGATATGCCACAGCCACACATACACAGATGTGCGTACCAGAATGCTGTAAAGGTCATCATACTTGCTTATAAAGTTGTACCCATTACAGAACAGCTGTGTCTGTGTTGCAAGGACTTGTACAGTGGTTTCTCAGTAGATGTTTGGTACAGCATTAAACATATAAATAAGGATTATTTGCTTTCAGGACAGAGTAATAAATTAAGTGCAGTCTGAGGAGGCCTATTTGAGGATGCAGAACTGCTTTCTTACAACATCTGGGCACTATATCTTGAGCAGATCGAGCCCTCTGGAGGCCACTAGGATCAGGATGTGTAAGAGTCCTCTTGTGCTCTTCCATTGACCTGTACTCCATTACAGAGCAAGTGATACAAAATCCTGGAAAGGCAAATGTGTGATTTCATGCATTTGGGGCATGTTCTGCCCTGGTGTAGGTGGATGCAATTCGCTCTATGTCAAGTAGTAGCACCCACAGATGTAAGGGAAGACATATGACTGAAAGAATGGAAGATACTGCAGAGGAGGCTAAGACAATAAAAGAAATTAAATTAAGACTAACAGCATTGGCCTCTTGCTCTCTGTGTCCTCAAAGAGTTTAAGCTAAGAGCTAGGGAGGTGATTTATTAAAGGATGAAAATGGAATGTTGGTGAAATTGAATAAACTGGATATTGTTGAGAACTTGACCGAGTCTTTGTCTCTGGATTCACAAAAGGACATCAAGGACATGTACTGGGGTTGAATAGCATTTTTATGGAAAGGAGAAATTATACCTATGGTGGCAGAGAGAGTGGTAATGCAGCTATTGCCTCCTACTGTAAGGGTTGGAAGTCTTTTATGCAGAAGTCTAATATTCAACATCGACTTTTAACACACCTGGAAAGTGCAAAGGCCACAGGTCATGTCCTGACATACAAAAGAAACCTCATACTTTTAGAATTAGTAGGAGCTGCTACATTTGATGGATAGTCTTTAATGGATTAGGTTTATTGTGTTCTTTTAGTTTGGCTGTTCACTCAGTGAGATTAAACATTGACCCTGGATTTGCAAAGAGACTTTTGAAAGAAGTCAACTTGAGAAAGCGTACGAGTGAAGCATAAAAATTTGTAGATGCAGGGAGAGACCTTGGAGTGGGAACAGCAGCAGTGAAAAGCTGGTACTTCTTGCCAGAAGTGCCACCAGCATCTCAACCTCTCCTGAGGCTGGGCAGAGCAGCTGCCCCATTGGACACCACAAGGAGCTGGCATCCAGCTAGTGGGTTGGCAGCACAGGGTGCTGCTGTGGAGATGCACGCTTATAGTGTCTGTGTGTGAGCCTGCAGAGTTTGTCACTGGTGAGTGTGGGGGGAGCACCTACATCTCAGAGGAGGGCTGTGTGAGTAGGGGAGCCCCCATGGCGTGAGTGCTGGTGTCCCACGTGGCCTTTGAGGAGGTGCACTTTGGCATTAGAAGTTTGGGGATTATTAATGAAGGCTATTTTGAAATCTCCAGGTGTTTATTAACATTTTGTAGGCTTCTAGTGCTGTGGTTTATCCATTATTTTGGTGATGCTTTTGTTCAATGTATAATTCACTGGTTGCTTGTTAATTAAGTATTGTTAATAAATCAGTAAACTGCTTTGACTCTGCTTTGATTTAAACCACAGGAGTCGAGCAGGTTTTCGCATTACAATCATACTTGAAGTATGGAGCTAAGTATGGAGAGCAACTCTGAGGAAAAGACCAGGGAGTTCTTGTGGACAAGAGGATGACCACGAGCCAGCAATGTGCCCTTGTGGCCAAGAAGGCAAATGGCATTCTGGGGTGCATCAAGAAGAGCATGGCCAGCAGGTCGAGGGAGGTCATCCTGCCCCTCTGCTCTGCCCTGGTGAGGCCCCATCTGGAGCACTGTGTCTAGTTCTGGGCTCCCCAGTTCAAGAAGGACAGGCAACTGCTGGAGAGGGGACAGCAAAGGGCCACAAAGATGATTAAGGGCCTGCATCTCTCTTACGAGGAGAGGCTGAGGGACTTGGGTCTTTTTAGTCTTGAGAAGAGAAGGCTGAGGGGAGATCTAATTAATGCGTACAAACACTTAAAGGGAGGGGGACGGGGCTGGTCTTTTCTCAGTGGTGCCCAGTGACAGGACAAGAGGAAATGGCCACAAACTTGAGTATAAGAAGTTCCACCTAAACGTGAGGAGGAACTTCTTTACTGTGAGAGTGGTAGAGCACTGGAACAGGCTGCCCAGAGGGGTGATGGAGTCTCCTTCTCTAGAGACATTCAAAACCCACCTGGACAAGTTCCTGTGCAACCTGCTCTAGGTAGACTTGCTTTGGCAGGGGGGTTGGACTAGATGATCTCCAGAGGTCCCTTCCAACCCTGTATGATTCTGTGATTTCCAAGACACAATGGAAGTATGGTTTTAGGTTTAGTTCATATGACAGCGGTCCTCAAAAGGCAGCGTGTATGAGACTACACTGTGTTTGATCCTCTTCAGCTGATGCACTTACCTACCCACCCACCTTTCACCTGGCTTGTGCTGTCTCTTGAGAAATCTAACTTTCCTGGTTTGTGCTATAAAACTTCAGGCGGGGGTGAGTTGCCACACGGTTCTCCTAACACTTCAAACACCTTGAACTGTAAATAATAATCATACTTCTGGGCATTCCTCCAGCAGTGCAGGTCGCTTGGCCTCAGTGCCGGAGGTTGACTCTAATCATCTTTTGTTTGGAAATGTAGGTGTGCGCAGAGTGGCTGAACTTCAGCACTGCAGTTATTCTTCAGTGTCAAAGATCAGTGATGACACACAGTAGAGGAGTTAATGGCGTTATCTCAGCTCTCCTGGTCGGTGTTGTACTGATTGAAAAACTTCTAGTAACTTGGAGTTGATGAACCTCAAGAGATGCATTCGCAGGGATGTGGAGTCCCAAGGAGAGTGGTGTATATTCCAGCTGGCTGTGACAAGGCCTGCGGACTATTGGAAGCTTCTCCATACAACAGGAGGAGCAGTAGTTCTCTTTTTCTTGTGCACTATCTGAATGTTGTAAGCAGAGTACAGGCAACAAGGGAATTTGTATCATGGAGAAAATGGCATATGTGATAGCTAGGAGGGGTACTGCTATACTTTCAGTGGATACACTCTCCTCATTGGGGTTATCAAGAAAATCATAACAAGGTGAGACCTCAGAGGGAAAAGAATGAAATACTCTCTGTATATTGAAATAGTTTTTAAACATTCATATCCTAGACTTCAACTAAGAGGAAGAAATATATAGGTACTTAACACAGAAAATTCAGGAAGATAGTAATGCATTGCATGGATGGAAAATTTAATAGATTTTTTGAGGGAAAAAACCCTAGTAGGTATATTAAGCATCTGACTAGCATCGCCATAGTACCTAAGTAGATAACCTGGTATGCTTTAGTGTAAATCTGATATGGGGGAGGCCTCTGCATGTGTTAAATGATTTTTGAGGTCAGCAGTACTGAAATATTTCATCATCATGATTGCCACATTGCACTCATTTTCTGAAGTATGGCTACAGACCATGATATAGAATGTAAATGTCACCATGGGTTACGTAAGATAAATTGCTTATGACATGGATTATTTGTAGAAGATAATCTCATTCTCCTTCCCACTAAAATTCAGCATTTTTCTGAATTCCAAATTTTGGAATTTACACTGTGTTTTGCTGTGAAAGGCAGTGTGTATCACTGGTTGATTGCCCCAGTCCTGTGTAAGCCAGCAGGCTCTTGTTTCTGCCTAGATCCCCATGTGTGGGCTTTAAACCTCTCAGCTGTCTTTGAAGTAAACATTCTTTTTCATCTGTTTTACATGTGGGAAACTGCTATGTAGGCTGATAATGTGTCTTTGCTCTCTGAAAATTCGGTAAATAATGTCAGAGACTTGAGAAGCATTCCACATTGTGTTTTTTTTAGCTTTAGACTATCTTTTGTGTAAGGCAGTCTATTGACATAAAATACAAATTGCATCAGAGACAAAGCTTAGAAAAACAATGTTGTCATTCCGTGCTGTAGCTGTGAAATCCTTATTGATGTTGTCCTCACAGCCCCATTGCGTTATTTCTGTTTTGTCTTTGGATTATTACTTATTGGATAGGCTGGTCATTCACCTCCGTCCTCCTGCTCTTTCATGAAGTGCAGTACCACTGCACTGGAAGGTGGTGCAGATTTCTCATTCCCTGAGAAGTTAAAACCCCCATACTTTCTTCCCTTTTTCTTTTAAGCTGGATTCTTTTCTGGTTTTTGCATTTTGCTGTGTTTTATGCCACAGGAACAATGTTTGTGATATGGGTGTCGCTTTGCTTTGATGTTTAGCCATCCTTGAAAGCTGTTTACTGCTTCATGTGCTCCCTCATCATGAACACTCTCTTTTAAATAACCTGGCATCATGACAAGATATTTAAATCCACAGGCAGGTATTATTAGCTGTTTGTTTCTTTCAAGTTTTTTGCTGTATATATAGAGACATACTTATTCCATAGTACAAAGAAAGAAGGTAAAAGTTGTATAAGATAAAAGCATCCACTATTTTTATTTTTCATTGTAATCCCTGGGTGATGCACCATGGACTAGCTGGAAGTTTGATCTTTATTGACTCTGCCACCTAAGAGAAAAGAGAAAATAGGTAAAAACAAAAATAGTAATTGGAAATAGCTCCTGTGGAGCAAAGCTGTCATGAAGCAGATTGATTCAGCAGTGGCAGAGTGGCTTTATTGATTGTGAGTCCTTAGTAAATTAAAAAGAGGACCAAATGCGTTAATCTTTTGTGTGTGTGTGTGTGACAGAGACAATTTAGAATGTTCTGCCAGGATACAGACACATATAGGAGTGTGGGAATGTTATCTACTTCAGCCAGTAATAGGCTTTTCTGAGATAAGAACCAAGTTCTTCAAAAACCCTTCTGGGTTAAATGTTCTTTGCTGTAGGCAAAGAATAAAAGAAATACTGTTGCTTGTGGGTTTTTTTTAAGCATTCAGGTGAAGTTATTCTAGATAAATAAATGATACATAGGAATTGCACTAATTTTCTTCAGGTACTCACAGTGAGTTCCTTAGATTTGATTCTCTGCCTGAATTGCAATGTCAAATTTGTTGTTAAAAGTGCAAAACATTAATATATTCTAGCTGAGGACCTCTGCTTCATAAGTAAAAGTCAGTTTCGGATTTGGATTTTTGACTCTTCCAATTACTGCTAATTACTTATTGTCATTGCCTCTTTGCAAGTAAATTAATCCTTTATTTGTTTTCTTCCCCAAATCATCACTGCTTGTCATAAAGATGAAATTCATTTGGAAGGGGAGCAGCCACACGGTGTAAGATGATAATACATAGGTTTTTCCTCCATGGAAAAGTAGAGAGCAGGGACAGAGCTGGGATTCTGTGCTAGTGAGGACTAGACTGAGCAGATGTTACATACAATAGGTAATCTGCTTTTCACCCTCAAATTCTGCACCATCAGAGATTTGTTTCACATATTTCTTGTTGGCTTAGCAAAGCTGAAGTTCAGCCAGGAGAGCATACTCTCCTCTTTTACTGTCTGCTATTTTCCTGCCACTTCTGCCTGAAAATCATAGAATCATAGAATGGTTTGGGGTGGAAGGGACCTCAAAGATCATCGAGTTCCAACCCCCCTGCCATGGGCAGGGACACCTCCCACTAGCTACCAGTTTTGTGACCTCTCATTCCCAACAAGCTATCTGTTATAGAGCACTCTGAATCTCTGCTATTTTGGATGCACAGTTGTTAAAAGGACAGGGTATGAGGAGCATCTTCTGCTAAGGGACTCTGGGGTGCCATGCAGCTGGGGGGAAAAGGAACTGGAGTTGCGTGAGGTAGAGCAGTGAGAAGGCAGGGAGCTGGAGGAAATATAGAGTCCTCCAGCCTGGCGCACAGAGAAGTGAAAGGGACCGAGACCCTCACCCTCTTCCAGGGCCTGGAGATGGGAACTGGACCCCATAGAGCTGGCAATCATTGACTCTTGGAGAAAGTGCTGTTCTTGAACATCATTTGCAATCATTTGCAGATGCTTTGTAGCTACTACTGACACAGAAAGAGGAACAGTGAGGTAACAGCCTCCAGGAATGAATCCGGACAGTCTCATGTTAAGTTTATTCTGTGATACTTCTGAAGAACCCAGTCTCTTGTCTTGTCCCCTTGCACCTGTCCCCCAACAACCGTGAGCCTGAGAGGCAAAGGACAGACTGAGATACCATCTCACCCATTTCATCCAACCATTTCACTCCCCACTTCTCTTCCTCTCCTTATTTGCTGGTCCTGGTTAGTCATCCTCTGGTTTCTTTGCGTTGCCAGATAGCTCCATCTTTTCACAGGGGCTTGCACTGAGTCGTGCTTTATGGGGCAGCCTCCCCATCAGATCTGTGAAGCTGTTGTGTTTTCTCCTTCTTCACCGCATACTTTTTTGAGGGGACCTAGAAGAAATTGCTAAGCGCAAGGGAAGGCAGCAAGTGGCTGCCATTCATCTGTTTGTCTAGCTATTGAAGTGTTTCATAATCATTAATCAGAATTTACAGGTAGGCTTTATTCCTCTTTCCCCATATGTTTCCTCTTTCAACCCCCCTGTTTGTCACCCTTGTCATTTCTTGCCTTAAATTTAGATAGCTCAACAGGAGAAGCTGTGTCACTCTATGTGGGTGGTACTACAGCATAAATAATTTTTTTTCATAAAAATGTAAATGCCATTGTAGTTTGCTCCAGTGTGCACAACATTAAATAGTAAATGTTGTAAGTGGTAATTTGTAGTGTTTAAGTCTTGCTTATTCAGTCCCTGTGTTGTTGTTTTTTTGTGCTGAATGACTGATCATTGCACCACTGTTTTCTTTGTTAAACGCATCTGTATGCAGAAGCAGAACTGCTTAATTTGTTTCAATCTGGCATACCGTAGTAAGTCTGCTTTTAAATTGCATACTTAGTAGGTTACAAATCAGGTGGCATCACTTGCGTGATGCTAATCCTCCAGCGTAACTGAAGTGGCTGACTTGGATAGTTTTGGACCACTTTTCTTTTTTGGTAAGCCTTCTGTAACTCCCTTGACTTGCTTAAATGACCTGCTCCTTCTTTTCCACAGCAAGAGTTTCTCTCATTTGGGAAATGTAAAAGGATAGCATTCCTAGCCCAAGCAGAAGCAAAATGTAGCTCTACCATCTGGGCTGTGAAATTGGAATAAAGCTGAAAGCGTTACCTCAGTATATTGCCATGGCTAGAAGCCAGGTGGCAAATAATAAAAGGATGGTCTGGTAGTTGGCATGTTAGTCAGGATCTTGGGAGACTGCTTATGCTGCAAACCTCCACGAATGTGGGCAGGTTGGAAATTATTTCTCTCACCTAATACTGGTTATCTAAATGTTATCTACTCTGAATTAATTGTGCCAGCTCAATCTGCTGTGAAATGGGTAAGCATTTCCAGAGGTTATAGGGTCATTCCACAACACTTAACTCTACATTTTACACTAGGATGAATCACTCTGCGGAGATACTTGTCTCTCTCTGCAGAGGCTTCACAAAAAGACAGTAGCTAACTGCCTTAGCCCAGGTCCCTAACTTTCAGATGCCTGACATACAGCAAATTAGCCCTCTTTGCCCCTTAGGCATTTGTGTGTAGTTAAGGGGTAGTAATCCTTTCATACCTCACAGAGATTAAATGGTGCTACCATGTTCTTGTGAAGAAAGCTATTACTGTGAAAAGAAAATTTTCATAGAATCATAGAATGGTTTGGGTTTGAAGAGTCCTTAAAGATCATCAAGTTCCAAACCCCCTGCCATGGGCAGGGACACCTCCCACTAAAGCAGGTTGCTCAAAGCCCCATCCAGCCTGGCCTTGAACACTTCCAGGGATGGGGCATCCACAGCTTCTCTGGGCAACCTGTTCCAGTGTCTCACCACCCTCAGAGTGAAGAATTTCTTCCTAGTATCTCATCTAAATCCCCCTCTTTCAGTTTTAAACTGTTACCCCTCATCCTATCACTGCACTCCCTCATAAGGAGTCCCTCACCATCTCTACTGTAGGCCCCCTTTAGGTTCTGGAAGGCCGTTATAAGGTCTCCCTGGAGCCTTCTCCGGGCTGAAAATCCCCAACTCTCAGCCTCTCCTCATAGGAGAGGTGCTCCATCACTCTGATCATCTTTATGGTCCTCTGCTGCACCTATTCCACCAGGTCCATGTCCTTCCTGTACTGAGGGCTGCAGAGCTGGACGCAATACTCATGATGGGGTCTCATGAGAGCAGAGTCACCCCCCTCGACCTGCTGGCCACACTTCTTTTGATGCAGTCCAGGATGCAGTTGTCTTTCTGGGCTGTGAGTGCACATTGCTGGCTCATAGAATCATAAGAGACCCTTGGGATCATCGAGTCCAACCATCTACCCTACTCTACAAAGTCCTCCCCTACACCATATCCCTCAGTACCGCATCTAAACGTCCCTTAAACACAGCCAAGGACGGTGACTCAACCACCTCCCTGGGCAGCCTATTCCAATGCCCGACCACTCTCTCTGTGAAGAATTCCTTCCTAATGTTCAATCTAAACCTACCCTGTTGGAGCTTGAAGCCGTTCCCTCTCGTTCTATTGTTAATTACCTGTGAGAAGAGACCAGCCGCAACCTCTCTACCATGGCTTCTCATCCACCAACACCTCCAACTCCTCAGGGCTGCTCTCAATCCATTTTCCACCCAACCTGTATTTGTGCCTGGGATTGCCATGACCCCGGTGCAGGACCTTGCACTTAGTCTGGTTGAACTTGATGAGGTTTGCACGGGCCCACCTCTCCAGCCTGTCCAGGTCCCTCTGGATGGCATCCCTTCCCTCCAGCGTGTCGACTGTGACACACAGCTTGGTGTTTCGGCAAACTTGCTGAAGGTGCGCTCGGTCCCACTGTCTGTGTTACCAATAAAGATGTTAAACAGCACTGGGCCCAGTACTGGCCACTGAGGAACACCACTTGTCACTGGTCTTCATATATATATATTTATAAAAATATAGAATCATAGGATGGTGTTATATTTAGATGTATATTTAGAGATATATATATATTCATATTTTAATTATGTATACAGGCATATTTGTGGCTGCCTCAGATTTTTGACCACAGTGCTGAAAGGTAGAGATCTTAAGGACAGAGACCTGGAGGTTTTTGCATCCCTAGGAAATACGTAGGTATTTTGTGGCAATATTCTGATGAACACATTGAAGAGGCAAACAAAGTGAGGACTTATGAATGCTTGGCATGTATATGAAGCCATGTATATGGTTTTGTTTCTTTTTAGATTGTGATGGATTTCAAACACCCTGATGGCCATACAGTGGCAGTTATGCTGCCCCGATGCAGTTTATTGGTGATGGCTGGAGAATCCAGATACCTGTGGACACATGGGTATGTGAAAGCATTCCAGCATTGCTGATAATAGAAGAACGTTATATATTGGTTTTTTGCTTTGCTGATGACATTCTGTATTTAAAATTGTTCTGAAAAAATTAAGTTTTATAATTAATATACAAATTCACTTCTCTGCTCAGATTAATTTGAAAAAAATAGAGATTTCAGGAAACTAATTGCCAGTCCCTGAGCTGCAGTTTCCTGCTGCTGTCACAAGTGAATTTTCACTCTGAAATCGCTATCACTTAACATATTCGGTCTGAAAGTCCTCAATGACTCTGAACTGGCAAAGAATTGATTGCAATTATCTTTACCATTTCCTTTCTCTCTTTTCAGCCCACAGTTTTTCCCATTGGATTATATATGCTAAAGGCTTTAGAGAAGGGCTGGTTTCAGAGAGTAACTTCCCCTGCACCGAGGGCATGAGGGTGACAAAGGGCTCTTCCTGAGCTCTTCCCGGCTGCTTTAGGGACACTTTAACTACTGATAAAGCTGCATTGTACTGAGCAGGCTTGGGATCCTGGAAAAGAGATTTCTTGAAATATGTCTTGAGGCTTTGCTTATTGTAGAGTTTAAATACGTGCTTTTTAAATCCTGCACCACTGGGAGATACTTACAAAAGGAGTTCCAAAATTGGCAAAAAGGCTAAAACCTTGGCAAGCTCTGAGAGTGACAGAAGTGCACGTCAGGAGAATGGGGAAACCCTCATGTTGGACAGAAACACCCATGGTAAATGTTTCTTCCTTTGTTTGACCCAAGCAGTCACTGATTACAGCAGTCAATTGGACATACTAATTACATTCTGTGTAAATTAAACATCAAATCCTTTTATTGGCAGAAGATTTTCTACCTTTTAATTTTACTTGTTAATTTGTTTTATGAAGAAGGGTGGATATGAACTCCCTGGTGACCTTTACATTGTTCATTTTTATAGAGAGCTTATACCACCTGTATATTCCCTTATTAAATTAAATAGTTGTAAAAAGCAGCTGGTACTTCTGACGTGCATCATTACAGAAGCCAAGGGCAGTGAAGTCCTCTGTTTTTTGGTATACAAGACTGAACACGGATACCAGTGTTATAAGCTTTGTATTCTGTCCTGTCAAATACCATCAGTCATCCATTGGAATGGTTTCTACAACTCTGAGGACATAGTCCCGTTTCCGTGTCAGTGACGTTGCTGGCCTGGGGACCAGGAGGGGCCCTGGAGAGCCAGGGGCAGCCTCCAGCCCTGAGCATCAAGCAGCTCCATGGGACTGGAGGCCAAGTTGGGGCCCAAGTTGAGCCAACTGAGGCCAAGTTGGGGCATCAGCCCGGCGTTCAAGGCCCAGATCAGCGAGGCAGTGGCCATACACAGAGACAGCTGGGGTTGTGTCTGGGGCTGTAGCTGGGGCAAGGCCCAGTGAGACAGCCTCTATTTAAAAGCAGCTCCCAGGGGAAGGAGGAGTGGCTCTTACTGAGGCCTCTGGCTGTCTTCTCTCCAAGGCCACCAGCTCTGCTCTTTCCAAGGTGGCCCCGGGCAGCCAGACTCCCAGAAGGAGGAAGGATGCACACAGGGCTCTTGCAGTATTGCCAGCAACCATTCCAGTTGGGGTAATGCACCTGCCTACTAAGAACTGGAATGAGATTATTACTTAACTCACTTGTACCTTCAAGTGATGGTTGTCTTTTGAGAACCAATGATATAAACTACATTTAAAACTAAGATCCTAGATCTTTCTGCTTGTGTATAAGTGAGTCCTGTCCTAGTGCTTGCCGACCTTTTCCTAAAAATAGTTTTTTCTGTATATTTTTAAAAGCAGTAGTGGGTCAAGGTACTCAACTGGAGTAAGCTTTTCATCATGCTTGTGAAGCATGCTATTGTAATCAACAAGATTAATCATTCAGCGAGCAAGTGTAGTTGATACATAATGTCAGGATGCATTGGAGATCATTTGTGATGCCTTTCATCTACTTCTCAGGAGTAAAATTAGAGAGATTCAGTTTTGGAATTATTCTGAAAATGTTTTCAATGTGTATATTTGGATGCCAGGGGAATTAAAGACTTCATTTTGACCTTGTTAACAGAATGCACAGGAAATGGATTTTTTTTTTCTAATCTCTCAGAAAGAGAAACATGGTTAAGAAATAAGTTATACAGTGTCATCAAGGAGAGCAAAAGATATGTGCTCTTTTTGTCCCGTAGTTGAAAGTAGAATTATGTCTTTTCTCATGAGGTTTATTTGTGGTGTCTTTTCTGATGAGTTTTATTTTTGGTTGGGTTACCTGGCAAAACACCATTCCTGACACTGCAATGGTAAAATAATTCAGTGCCAATTTAATAACAACAAGTTATTAAACTTATTTAGCAAAACAAAATTGGAAGTGAAATAATAAAATGCAAAAAATGCTTCATTACTCCTTTACCTTTTAAAAACTGAAATGCAGGTGAAATTACAGTAGTGTTTGATGACGCTGTTTGCAGTGATCATTTATTCTCCTATGTTAATGAGCATATGCAGCATTTTATTTTTGACATTAGGAATCCAGACTTCTAGAATTCTAGAAATCTAGAATTCTTGCTTGTAGTATAGGCAAAAGAAGTTATGTAGGTTGAAACTAGAACCTTGAAAAAGAAGACTTATTTCTGAAAATATTAGCTGCTATTGCAATAGGTATAAAAGAAAATCAAATAGAAAATCTGCAAGTTTGGGATTTGAAGTTCTCTTCTCCAGGGAGTCTTGGGCATCCTCAGCTGATTATTTCATCATAGCTTTTTTATCTGCCATGGACAAGGCAGTTCTTTATTAGATCCCAGTCTTTCCATGGCTGCCTTTGGGAGATCTACGTTCTCAAGGCTGCCCCTTGTCTCCTTTTTGTAACATCCAGATGGAGCATCAATGTGCCGCTTTCTGCTTTGCAGACAGAAAGGACCTGCACTCTTTTTCCTGGTGACTTGGTAAGAGGTCTGCTTCCCTGCCGTAGGGAAGGTGGCATACAGCAAATCAGGCTGCCTTTGCAGCATTCAGATCATTCTTCTTGGTTAAGTACAGGCACTGGGCAGCAGTTTCATGTGACCTGCAAAAAAGTTTCAATAGACATTTGAGATGAGACTGGGTGCTCTGCTTTATTAAAAGATGTAAAACACGTTTTTCCCTCTTTTGACCTAACCTATGAGGGTTAAATTCAGCTAACCAATATGGAAGTCAGTTTTATGCTGGGAGTCAGTACTTTGAAGTCAGCAGCTCTGAAGGGGCCTCACTGAGAGGACAATTCCTTAGAGATGATTTTTTTTTTTCTTGAGGAAATTTCTGCGTTAATCGCCTTGATGACTAAGTTCAGGAAGCATTTCAGTGTGACAGTAACAGCTTTGAAGTGCTAAGCTATTTCCCTGAAGAGTTTCCATTTTGTTCCAAGAGTATCTACTTTTTCCCATGTGCGAGTGATGGGAAGCCACATGTGGGTGCAGCTGTTTCTCTTCACTCATGTTGTTTTTCGCATTTTACTTTCTCATTCTCCTCTTCTC
The DNA here is from genome assembly GCF_001431845.1 of Calidris pugnax. NCBI lineage: Eukaryota > Metazoa > Chordata > Aves > Charadriiformes > Scolopacidae > Calidris > Calidris pugnax. Next base: position 28,872,400 of record NW_015094510.1, read on the forward strand.
AACTTTGAGAGAGATCCGTTTGTGGAGCTATTAAAAGTTCTTGGGTTTGGTACTTTTTCATAATGTGATTTTTTTCAGAAAATTATTTGAAACTTTTGTCACTACCAAAAAGTTCAAAATCACTTTCATTTTTAAGAATTTTGTCTTTTGCAAAAATGTTTTTGTTTTCCATTAAGATCAGTGCCAAACCCAGAAGTATCTTAAGAAGCTCTATTCCCAGTGTGCTTGGTTGATAGGTCAAGAAAGAAGATCTACAGCAAAGTTTCTCCCTTTAGGCATTTTAGTAAATATCCCAAATGTTACTTCTTTGCATCTCCTGTTGTCAGTAAATGGAGAAGCAATTCTTTTGCAAAGCGGAATTCATTGGAGAGGCCCATTTGTAACAAGAAGCTTTAATCTGCTAATGCAGAGCTCTGCCACCATTTTTACTCGTGTCTTTTATCTATAAATATATCTCAAGTAAGGTCCTAGAAAAATAAACAGTCAAACTTTATGTAGAAAAGGGAAATGTAATTACTTGCAATTAAATGACACTTTAATTAACGTCATTAGTTTGTGTCAGCACCTCTTTTTTTTCCTCTGAAATTGAGGAAGTTGAAAACAGAAGCAGCAGTGCATTAAAGCATGTTGTAATCACACTTGTCACAGTATTTAAGAAGTGCCTTCTTATAAAGATAGAATGTTCTTTTCTGATGCAAATTATCGTTTTATTTTATGTTACTTTGTTTTAGGATTACACCCCGAAAATATGATGTCATTCAAGCATCTGAGCTTGGGCAGAAAGTTGGAACAATCACTGCTGATGTTGGAGATTTAACACTAAATCGAAGGGAAACAAGGACATCATTTACATTCAGGAAAGTGAGGAGAAGTCCTTGCAATTGCAGTAAGTGTCTTGAGGTGATCTCCAAGTCAAAATTGTTATTTATCACCAATATGTAAGCATTTTGGGGGGTCGGACTAGATGACCTTTGGAGGTCCCTTCCGGCCTAGACAATTCTATGATTTTTTAAAATTTTTCTTTTTTTTGAGCAAACCAGTTTATCTGTCTGGGTGGTTTTGGCAGCCCTGGTAGCCATTCCTGAGTGGCTCAGGGTTAGGGGTATGGCCGCTTGAATGGGTTGCACCTGTTTGGCTGCTGTGGTTTCTCTGTAGAGGAAGGCATCGGGCTTGCTCTAGAGCTAGGCAAGTAATCTGGAATCCTTCATTTCATTGGGACCTGAACTGCTGGAATTATGTACCAGCATAGAAGTAGCTACTGTTCTTCAGGTTCCCATCAGTTTTTGTTGTTTTTTATTTGAAGCAGACTGTAATTTTGTGAAAGTAAGTATGTTGGAGAGGAGAAGTAGTCAGATCTGCAGTGATAGAGCCATGTAAGTGCCTTAGGGCCATGCAGATAATAATAGATAGGTGGCTCAACAAATACATGGAATTGAAGTCCATTTGTGCCCTCGGAACAGAATTTCAGAGGCTGAATTGCAATGATGTCATGATCTTTGATACTAGGGGCACTGTCTCATTTTTGAAAACATAAACCTCGTTAACATAGGAGGGTGAGTGATCACTGCAAACAGCCTCTGGTATGTATGGGCAGGTTGCTTGTTTTAAGGTCATCAAACACTACTGCAGTTTGACCTGCATTTCAATTTTTAAAAGGTAAAGGAGCAATGAAGCATTTTTTGCTTTTAAGTTTAACCATCAAGGAATGACTTTAAAAACTTTTTTTTTGTGTGTGTGTATCTCTTGCTGTATCTAGGTTACCCATCTGTCTGTGACAGCCAGAAAGGACAGCAAAGACAGGCCCAACCTTCATTTCCCCACAATGAGATGGAGGCCTCAAAGCTGGAGCAAGAATACGTACACAAGGTGTACGAAGAGATTGCCACCCACTTCAGCAGCACCAGGCATAGCCCGTGGCCCCGAATTGCAGAGTTTCTCAGGTCACTGCCAAAAGGGTCGATAGTGGCTGATGTTGGTTGTGGTAATGGGAAATATCTAGGCATCAACGAGGATTTGTACATGGTAAGTCGTAGCTTTTGTCATTTGTTTTCATTGGTACTAGTGTTTATTCCATCGTGTGGTTGCAGCATGTTGGAGCTTCAGTTGTGGGTATGGTGCCAAAAACAGAAAGCTGTTTGCTGGTCCAAGAGCAATTACTGGTTGTGTTAGTTTTTCACATCCATTCACTGTGTGCATTACCCTTTTCTTTTCTCAAAGCCACTTTTGCTTTGCAAGTCAGCATGTGTTATTAAAAAAAAAAAAAAAGTGATGGTGCAGCGGATTGAAAAATTGTATCGGATGCTTTAGCCCTTTTTGGTTTTGAATAAGCTTACTAGAGGGGAAAATGATTGGACAGTTTGAATGCTTCCAACAAGTTTTTCACTTGGGTGGTGGGTGAGAAATGCAATGTGCATGTCACTGAAATCTTCATTGGACTTCTCATTTAACCTTTTCACTTTTCTTTGGCCTGGTGGCGTGGCTCATTTGTGAATGATGTCATGTTTGGCTGTCCCACCTCTGACTCTGTGCATAGGCCCAGTAAATATTCCAACATAAAATTCATGGGGGAGCCTCAACTTCAGCCCAAATTTCTGGCCTTTCTCTCACTTGCTTTACTTCACTTTTAGACAGTTCTGACATCATTCTTGCTGATATTCTCATCACCTTCCTTGTCTTACAGTCTGTACTTAGCCCAGTTTTACTTCTCTCCCTTCTTGTTAGGAAGACATGAAGCACATAGAAATACGAAGTTTTTATTCAAAGAGATAGTTTTTATTGCAAATATTTCAAAGCCATTTTTTGTAAGGGTCAAACTTACTATTATTTTTACCCAAAAGAAATCTTTCTGAGAGGTGTGCATTATGCTATCGGCTCTTCCCTGTTACAGAATTGTCTGATTCTTTCATGTGCTTGTGCTATGAATCACTTTGAAATCCATCAGGCTTGAAAACTTCTATGTAAGGCAAAACATTCATTATTAATAATAAAAGTCAGACTTGTTTGTTTCAGGAGTTTCTGTCCTGCTATTTATATTCGGCTATAAAACTTATTTACAGCCCTGTCTGTATTAGTAATGGATTTATTTCTATTACTCTTCTTATAAGAACAATATCAACTGATTTATAAGTAGGTAAGTTTATGTGTGACTGCTGTAGCTTGAAAATAATTATTAATGTTCAGTACATTTCAGTCTTTCACTCCTGACTCCTGTAAGAAAAATCAGTAAACTCAAGTAGGGAGGAGAAAAGTTTATCAGAGTACTGTGAAGGTCACCTGGTCCTAGAATGAATTCGGTAAATGCTTGTTGTGTTCGTTTGTGGTAGACTTTTAAGGCAAAATCTCTGCAAGATGCTGTGTTCAGAAATTGCCAGCACTAGTTTGTTTTCTGGAGCCCAGAGTTAAAAAACTAAGGGAATGAAAGATCACTTACGTACTAGCAGTCAAATGAAAGCCAGCCCCTCTCTTCTCTTACTTTAGGTGTTACCTCATATCATATGTGCCTGCAGGAGAAATCCAAAATGTGAAAAACTACAGTGAAAGGGAGGGAACTTTTAAAGAAGCAGTTGAGACAGCTGAAAAACTGAATCTGCGAATTGCTTCACTCAGTTGGTCTTCCTTGGCATTTTATTGTCAGATGGTGACAACTAGTTCTTCTTGGTTTGAGCTAGGCTCTAGACTTCGCATTTGCTTATTTTCATCTGCAAGCTAGCACAGAGTATCAGGACGATGGATGTGCCCCCTTATTTCTACTTTATTTATTTTTATATGTCAGCCAAAGTGTTGTTAAAGAATAACCAGTGTATGTTGTGTTTACAGATGTTTTTAAGCTTTTGACGGTATCTTGAAAAGACTAAGAGAACTAAATTATCATAGGTGAGAGGAGTGATGGGGTGTTACACTGGTTTGGAGAAAGAGGAAGGTTGGACTGTTGGATGTCATTCAGTACTGGTGAAGGGTTATCAGTGGGTGTCACTTAGATCACCTAGCATGGATATGGGTAGTTGCTGGTGGTGAGGACAATGAGGTGATCCAAGGGGACCTGATGGTTTGGGAGCAGGTTAAACTGCAGCAATCTGTTTTCTGCTGGAAGACAAAATACTTAGGGCACATTTAGTACCATTTATCAGACGGGACTTATGGTTGCAAAATGCCAGAAAGCCAAGCCCTGAGCAGCAGTCAGAGGGATTGGGTTGAATGCTTCTAAGGGACATAAGATCATTTTTTTTGTAGGTAATACAAACCCTCATTCTCTGATGCGAAGGAAAATGCCAGTAGACAGGACTTAGCAAGACAATTTTCTTATGGTCAGCTTTATAGAGAATGAACTGTCCTGATGATTTTTTTCTTTTGTGCATCTTCCTCTAAAGCAACTGGGATAAGGACAGTGCTCTCCATGTGCAAGGCATCAGTTTCCTCCCTCATTTACTCCTCTTGACTTGGGGGCATAAAATCCAAGCAGAAATTTAATAAATTGCTGCAGCCTAAGTTTTTATGCACAGTGCATTGGAGCTCTTTCCCCTGCTGGGAAAGGAGCAGTAAAGCAATGCTGTGAAATCAGGAGTTATTTAGGACTGGGTAGGGTGCTGTCAGTAGAGCCATGTAGCTTGGAGTGGTTTTGACTCAGAAATGCTGAAAACCCAAGGCAAGCACTTTCTGAAGGCAAGCGATGTGCTGTAAAGGTTACTGTACATTTCTAGATAGGATACTTTAAGTAGCAGCACTAATGGTATATCAAAGCTAAGGTCGTTCCCATGATGGTTTAATCTTCAGGCACTGTCTGAAAATGTCTCCACTGTGACCTGTGCTACTGTATTTGCTTCAGTTTCTTTGGATGATTACATATAGCCTTATCTACTTGAGTGTAGGGTTGTGTGACAATGAAATGCACAGAGTCCAACTACACTCAGTGAAAATGACAGTGCTGAAATGGCTGCCTTATTCTGACACACTGCAAGAGCAGCAATTTCATGACAAACAAATTCAGATTAACAATGTATGAGTGAGAGATGGAATCCAAGCCTGATGTAGTTAGGACAATGACTGGAGAATGATTGAATTTAATAAAGTTTCAGATTAATTTTTCTGTCTCACCCAGCTTTTTATTGTTTGAATGAATGCAAAAGAGAGAAATGGCTTCAGGGTTGTTTTTACACAATCCCCTTCCCACCCAACCTCATTGGGGGAATTATTTTAACAGTTTATATTTAAGTGCTTTCAAGCTTAATATTCGTAAGCAGGGCTTTTATTTTTATAAAATGCTACATTTCAGCCTTACCCAGCCCCTATCACCACAAGGGTTTCATTCCAGAGCCAGCTGACATCATTGCAATGTATCTCATCAATTTTTATGAGTGTTAGCTCTTCCTGTGTCCAGTGTTCAGGTGGGTGTGGTGATGTGTAAATCCCCACGGGAACATTGAGCATCCTCACGGGGCCAGGGTGTGAGTGAAAGACATGGAAGCCTTTCAATTTTATGGTTTAGATTTTGTAATTGTACAGATAAACTGATGGGAAATCCAATTACAAATGATTCAAAATGCCATTGGGTAGATATTTTTTCTTTACATAAAAAAAAAAAAATTACTCTCCTTACCAGAACAGCGATGCTAGGAAGAAAAATGATGGCAATGCAGGGGCCCAAAGGGTTTGCTTTAATACAGATGTTCCTGTTTCTGTAGTGCTTGTCATTCAAGGGTTATCAGTAATGTAGCCTGTATTTCACAGTGTGATGTGCATCTCTGTTTTCTGCATTACCGTCCTAAACTGGGATCCAGTGGAACTGTATAAAAGTTTGATTTTGCCAGTGTGTGGGGGAGAGGGAGGGTGCCTGTTTGCTGTGGTATGCTTGCAGAGTGGTGCGTGGGGTTTAGTTGCACTGGGTCCATGTTGACTGAGAACAGATTCCTACCCAAAGGACTCAGCAGTAGTGGATAAAAGCAGGAAGGACAAAACTCATTGGTAAAGGTACACACGGAGCAAATTCACTCTGTCTTAACAATCGGAGGGTGAGGCAGAGGAACCTTTGCTGACCTTTTCTCTCAATGAATAGGAGTCGTTAAAATGATGGGAGATCTGGGAAGATTGATCAAAAGGAACTGGGCAAGAGCAGCACAAGAGTGAAGGCTGAATTGCTCAGCCTGGTTCTGAGGCTTTGTCACTGAGAAGAGAACTTCACGTTTTAGACGTAGCGCTTTGTTTCCGCAGCCACCCTGACTGTATGCAACGGGAAACCAAAGCACTACGTGGAAGGAATGCTAAAGGTCTGACTCAGACCGAATGGAGCAAGGAGATTTGTCTGTCTTGCTGCGGCTGTGCTGGTGTCTCTTTTTGTACGTACGTGTGTGTTTGCTGGAATGTAATTTGGTTGAGGCTCTCATGCTATTAGTTATAGCTGAGGTGTTTCTCCGGGGAGCCACATAATTCCATTTGGTGGCTGGATTTCAGAATTAGATGTTGTTTTCTCCATCAGTTTCTGATGTGCTGAATCAATCAGGCTTCCAGATACTTAAATGAACTAATTCTACCAAGTAGAGTTAGTTATAATGAGATAATGCAGAAAGAAAATATATAATGGTGGGCAACATCGACCTGTCTTTACCTGTCTTTAAGCTTGCAAGAGGATTTCGCTCTTGCAGATTTGCAGCACCATTATAAAGCAAGCTATTTATTTAGTGTCTTTTGCCCATTAATGATCTATTCTGCATCACTGCATTAAGTAGATTTTGTAAAACTTGATTTAGCTGCTGCTGGCTGAAACGGTGAAGGTGCCTGGGAACGCAAAGGAGCAGGATGGGATCTCTGCCTGTTGTCCCGTTCCCAGGAGGCCAGTACAGCTGCTGCAAACTCAGACAAATCATAGGTGTTACATGCATTTCTCCCTTCCTTTATCCTTATATCTTAGTCTTTTTTGATACTTCCATTAATCTAGAGGTTTGTATTACCCAGTGTGCCCTAAACAGAGGGTGCTGTATGAATGATATCACGCTTTTGCCTCTTTTGTAAGTTTTGTGTTTGCTGGGGTTCTCATTACAGAGTTACAGGCCTCCATACTGATAGAGATTTCCTGGCTTAAACCTAGAGCTGGGTGCAGTTAGAGTTTATCCAGATACAATGAACCTCAGTGCCTGAAATCCTGGTTAAAAATGTAAGTGGATTCTGATCCCCAGTACACAGGTGTCAGTGGCCGCTCTGGAGCTCCTGTGGGTCATTGTCCACATCACAAAAAGCAGCAGAGAGAGGTTGGAGGCACCGGCCGGAAAGTCAAGGATGTGGGAATGGTTGCCTGGAGTAAAATCCAAGAAACCTGAGAAGCCAGCCTTCTTTGGGGAAATGCTAAAAGACGTAAAACAACTCGTCAAGCGATGGATTCAGCTGAATAGTCAGCCGTGCTATTGGAGATATATATGAGAAACTGGGGGGGTTGAGCAATCAATTGGAAAAAAGTAAACCGGGAAAACAGGTATAAGAAATGATTGAGAAGACTCACAGATAAATAGGGAACCTTAAAAATTTATACAACTTGATTCACTGAGAAATGTACTAGATTCTGTTGGTTTTGGATGCTGAAGTAGTAGTAATTTGTCTACCTTTTTCTACCTCTCTTCTAAAACAGATCATCAAGGACAGTATCCTGTGCTGAGCATCAAAATTAGAGATACAAACTGGCAAAAACTAGAGCATTCCAGTTATATTTTGAGAAGTTTTTTAAAAATCTTTGATTACATGTTTAATTAGAGAGAAAAAAAGAAATTAAAACATTTCTTTGAACAGTTTTCTGTAAATGAAGTTTGACCATATCAAAGCTTCCACGTGCTTCAGAATGTAGAAATCAGTAACAGAATTGTGAAGAGTTGAGTGGTCTCTGCCCCTTACTGTAAATGTTTTCTATATTTAGAAAAATCATAGATAGGCTCATTTTCCAGCTGAAAGCTGGCGTTGCACCGTTGAAGTTAGCTGCTTTTTCTAGCTTATTGTTTTCTAAGCAACAGAAACCAGTGTATTTTGGTTTTTAATGAATGCATGTTTCTTATAAGCTAGAAAATGCAGGAATGTGGTGATTACAATTCTTTTTAAGGTATCAGGCAGAGATAATTCTAGTAAGGATGCTAAATTTGCTTAGCTTCAGCACCTGGCATATGTCTGGTGTCCCTGTGTTCAGTGTACATGTATAGCACCTATTATGATGTTTACATTTAAAACCACATAAAGTTTTAGCCTAATATACCTATTTTAGAGCAGCTGTGCCTTCAAAGTGGTCCATTTCAAGGTCTCCATTTTCATTGCAAAACAGAATCTTTTTGCTTTGTGTGTAGATTCACTTTAATAAGTATGACAATACAAGCAAGCCTGACTTCGTAATTATTTGATATAATTTAGATGCAAATGAGGACTTCACATTCTGGCAGTCACGCCTTTGTTCTCATTCTCAGTTCATTGGATTTCATCAACATACAGCATAGTCCTTTTCAAGGTCACTTTGAGAGGGGAGGATTGAGGTCCGTTATCCAGCCCGTTTTTACTGTAGACGCGCAGGACCAAAGCAATTCTTTCTGGGAAAGCTTGTTGTCAGTGGAAGTTGCAAGTATTCTTCTCCCTCCTTCTGCCAGCAGTGATTTTGGTCCTTTGAGTTTTATTAAATACCACATGTTAATGTCTTAATTGCAAAAGTAGTTGAAGGAACCGGTAATGAGGCGTGGAATCTCTTAACATGCAGGTTGTCAGCTAAATCCGTTCCATGATGAGAGTAATTTAAAGATACTTCAGTTGGCTTCCAGTGTGAAATGATGGGGATTTATGTTTACTTCCAAATGAACCAAGAGTTTCCTTTTTTTATTTATGAATAACACTATTCATTTGGTGCTTCAGTTAACACAGAGTTGAGGCCAAGGAATAAATGGGAAGAAAGCAATGCTAAGATTGATTTTTTTTTTTTTTTTTTTTTTTTTTTCAGGTCTGTTTAGAGCTAATTGGCAGGACAATATGTACATATTCATTATATTGTTTTTATGGAGGATTATCTTGGGTTGTCAGGTTGGGATTTTCACAACTGTTTCATTTGCTTTGGACCAAAAATCAGGGACCTGACTAGAAAGCAGCTCACCTGGAAGCTTTCAGGACATATGGCTGGAACGGAATCGTGACTTTCTTAAAAACTGTGATAGTAGACTGAAAGCTAAAATGATTTGAACAATAAAATGAAAAGTTTTGATGGAAAATAAATATATTTTCATTAATCATTGCAAAAGAGATTTTTAACTTTAGCAGTACTGTTGTCTCTACTGGGTTGATTAACCAGAGCAAGTTCTTTGCTATTCTTCTTCCATCAAGGATGGTTTAGTATTCTTTCTGTGTCAAATGCAATAAACACTGTCAGCAGTAATTAGGATTCTGAATCTGTTCTCTGCTATCTACTTGTTGCTGATCATTGAAAACAAAAATAAATGTAATATTCTTATGCAAGCTGAGTTTGATATATGACTTGGTAGCAGAGCTTTGGTTTGAGTATTCAATGTGCATGGCAGACATGAAAACGAGGGTGGTGCATGCCTCGCTCTATTTGTTCTTTCAGAAGGGTCTTGATCAATTTGAATTTATTGTGTTTATGCAAGCAGGTAAAAAAAACTCCTCTAGGTGCTTTTTCTTATCATCTTTGACCTGGACACTGGGCCAGGTTCAAAGGAGGACAAAAGGGAACATTTTATGAGGTGTCTTGAAGTGGTTCCTAGTGGTCACTTCATCTGGACTGTACAGAACCTTGGAAAATTATGTTGTGGTTAAATTTTTGTGAATTTTGATACTGAGAGTGAAGAGGACTGTATCTGAGCACTTCCTTACTTATACTGAAATGACGAAACCTGGGTGATGAGTGAAGCTGTGTGGTATGCTTCAGTGATGCCACCAAGGTCACCAGTTTGGCCTTTACACTTGTAGATTCACGTTTCGTGAGTTCAGTATTTGGCTGCTTCAAATGCTGTGAGGTTATAAATGGCAATTGAAAAGAAAAGCAAAGACCAAGGTTAGTTCACCTCTGTTTTTCTTGGTTTCAAGAGCCAGTTTTGAGGAACAATTAGGTTGAAACCTGTATACTGTCTTAAGCTGGTTCAAAATCAGGGTGCTAAAATGAGCTGTCCAATATCCAATCTACCATCCTCATTTTAAGTAAGCACCAGGGGTTTTGTTCTTTTTGTCTCTACCTGGGAGCCATATATTCTTCTTAAGGCTATTTTCTCGCACTTGTTTTTATTTTAAACTAGAATGTGTTTCCTCAGTAGGAGACTATGATGACTCTATTACTGTAAGCGTCAAGTGAAAATCATTTTCCAGTCTTGTAATTATCCTCTTAAGAAAAGCTTAATGAAACACTTTCTGTTACAGGTTGGCTGTGATCGCAGCAAAAACCTGGTGGATATTTGTGGAGAAAAAAATTTCCAGGCTTTTGTCTGTGATGCCCTGTCGGTGCCAATCCGCAGCGGTTCTTGTGACGCCTGCATCTCTATTGCTGTAATCCACCATTTCTCAACAGCGGTAAGTCACCCCTCTCTGTGCTCCACTGCACTGCTGTATTGCTGTGCAGAGCTACTAATAGTACAAAAACCTGCTAGTTTGGGCTCATGGAAGCAAAATGGAAGAACAAAATGGGGGGAAATCATAGAATCATAGAATTGCCTAGGTTGGAAGGGTCCTTTCAGATCATGTAGTCCAACCATCAACCTGACGCTGACAAAAACCATCACTAAACTGTATCTCTAAGCATTGTGTTTACCTGTCTGTTAAATACCTCCAGGGATGGTGACTCAACCACTTCCCTGGGCAGCCCATTCCAATGCCTGATACCCCCTTCAGTGAAGAAGTTTTTCCTAATATCCAGTCTGAACCTCCCCTGGTGCAACTTCAGGCCATTTCCTCTTGTCCTATTGCCTGTGACCTGGGAGAAGAGACCGACCCCCACCTCTCTACACCCTCCTTTCAGGTAGTTGTAGAGAGCAATAAGGTCTCCCCTCAGCCTCCTTTTCTCCAGGCTGAACAATCCCAGCTCCCTCAGCCACTCCTCATAAGACTTATTCTCCAGACCCCTCACCAGCTTCGTTGCCCTTCTCTGGACATACTCCAGCACCTCACTGTCCTTTCTGTAGTGAGGGGCCCAAAACTGGACACAGTGCTTGAGGTGGGGCCTCACTAGTGCTGAATACAAGGAGACCATCATTTCCCTATTCCTGCTGGCCACACTGTTCCTGATACAGGACAGAATGCTGTTGGCCACCTTGGTTTGCTCTTGGAGTAAGCACCTGCAAGAGCAGAATTAAGCTGTTGTACTGCTGCTGCTTCTTAAGCTTTCTCTTCACCTTCTCCCTTTGCTTGTCAGATGCCCTTGCTCCTCCTGGCACATTGTTCTCGGTGTTTGTGTTTCATTTTTGTCTGCTTATAATTAATGACACTGGAGAAGGGGACTCTGCTTTGGGAGTCAAGAGATATGTTACTTCCCAGCTCAGATCTTGAGCAGATCTCATGGGTTTTTTCCTCTGTGCCTTCATTGTCCATCTGCACATGACAGGGACACTGCTAGCTACTCTGCTTTGTCTCTGGGCTGTGTGAGTGTTTTCTGGCAGGAGCTGTGTGATTGTAATAAACTTTAGACCATGGACCCATAATCTTAGGTGGAGCCCACTGGTCTCTCCATACCAGAAACACAGCAAATGTTTCCAAACCCAAAATAAAAAAGTAGGAAGTTGTCTGTTTAGGAGACTTTGGAGAATGCTGACCTGTGTTTAAGCCATAAATCTGAGTCCTTCAGCTGCAGACTTAGTGTGTTTATCATTAGGTGTGATAGATTTAAATCTGGGATTTTAGACAGAGGCGTGTGTCATTTCCAGCTGGGCAGATATGTCTTAGACGTTCTTCTCAGCACAGCAGTAGTTTTAAATAGAAAGAGAATCGTAGAATCATTTAGGTTGGAAAAGACCTTTAAGATCATAAAGTCTGACTGTTAACCCTGCCAAGTCCACCATTATACCATGTCCCTTTGTGCCCATCTACATGTCTTTTAAATACTTCCAGGGATGGTGACTAAACTGCTTCCCTGGACAACCTGTTCCAATGCTTGACAACGCTCTTGGTGAAGGAATTGTGTTTCAGAGAGAATTGTGTTGAGGAAAGTGTCTTGGCTTGCACGTACTGATGGGCTATATTATGAATGAAAACGAACAGTGGAAAAAATTTCTCAGATTTTGTATTATGTCTTGTGGGGGGACAGCAAGGAGGAATTGCTGCCATTCCATTCTCCTGTCTTTTTGTTTATGTACTATCTTTACACCTTTGCTTTTTCTTTATAGGAGAGGAGACTGGCTACTATCCGTGAGCTAGCGCGGCTTCTAAGGCCCGGTGGAACAGCACTCATTTATGTCTGGGCGATGGAACAAGAATACAAAAACAAGAAGTCTAAATACCTTAAGGAAAAGATTGGTAGGAAAGGCACAGAGGAGGAAATCGATACTGGCACAGCCCAAAGACCACTTAGTGATCAAACACCTGATAGCAGCAGCCAAGACCCAGTGTGTTCTGACCAACTCCTTAATGACTCGAAGGACAAAGGCAGTGACACAAAGCCAGTCGCAGATTGCAGACTGCCCGTTCACACTAACCGAACCTCCTTCCACTCTCAAGATTTGCTGGTTCCCTGGCACCTGAAAGGTGGCACTAAAAAGAAAGGGGAAAGCGTCGATACAGTGCTGCTTCCAGCTGGCTCCAAGGAATCCCAAGAACTCAGCCCTGTTTTCCACCGCTATTACCATGTGTTCTGTGAAGGGGAGCTGGAAGCAGCATGCAGATCCCTGGATTGTGTGAGGGTTCAGAAGAGTTACTACGATCAGGGAAACTGGTGTGTGGTTCTAGAAAAGTTGTAGCCTGTGCTATTTCCTCCCCTACCTGTGGTGCTCTGTTTCTTTTCACAGTGTGAAAGGTATTTTTAATGCAGGCTGCAGTTATTACCTCTTTTAAAACTGCAGAATAAAGATTGTTTATTGAGTTAATAGCAGTAACTAGCACTATGTACATATCTTAACAAAATTAAGGGCCAAACTCAGTTACCACCTCTGCAGAATGTTTATTTTACTTTTGTGAGCAAGATGTATTAAGTGGGAAAATACTGGCCATGAAAATCAGTGAGGCCAGTGTCGAGCTGTTAAAGACAAAGGGCCTGGTTCTCCTTTCTCTTACACCGGTTTATGCTGGTGTAGCTGTAGTGGCACACACAAGCCCACAGCTAATTGGAATGGAGCTCTGGGCAGGAAAGCTGAAGCTGTTGCTGTATAAAACTGTGGCTCAGGGAGGAGGGAATGAATGGCATATGTGTTTTGCTGTTTCCTATTTTCCTCCTCTGCCTTTGGCCTAGAGGGCAACTTGCTTGTCCTTGCTTCTGCTCCCAGCTGTCACGCTACGGGCAGAGGACGGCCCTGGGAAGACACGCAGAGGGGGATTCTGTGCTGATAGTTACTGTGAGTAAATGGCAACACTGAGTAATACATAGTCAAGCTAAGAAAACTTAAAGAAATGTGTCAAATCAGCTGTGAGATCTGGCTTGTTTTTCTACTTTTACTTGGCATTGCATACTGCTGAGAAACCTGCCTGTCAGTTACTAAGGCTGCATTGTGTTTTGCAGGGGTGTCCCTGCGTGCTCACTCCCCTCTGGGACACTTCCCAAAAAGTTGAATTCCCCACTGGGGGTGGTATTGACACGGTTTTGCATGGAGGCCCCTGAGCTGGCTTCAGTAGTGGGACGCCGTGCTTGGGTGCAGCAGCCCACCCAGTTCCCCAGTGGGCTGTGGGACCGGAGCGAGCCCAGGTGGCTCCCCAGTGCAGTGTCACACAGCATCGATGTGTCACTGGTGGCAGAGGGCAGGGACAGCTCCTGCTGGGGGTCTGTGCAGTGACTAACTCACTAAATTGGGCTGCCCGTTATTTCTGATGCCTGTGGATTGCATTCATGCAGACAAAAGTTGGAGGACGACATCTCTTACGCTCTTTATCTGCACGGCCTTGTGTTTGTCCGTGCCTGGCTTCCTGCTGAGTGCACAGCGGCTTCTGTTCCCTTTATCTGTAGGTGCATTTTCTGTAAGGATACACAATGAGCTGGCAAGAAACGCAAGTGCTGCTTGAAACAGCCCCAAAGTGTTGCTGTATCTTGACCTAGACCTTGTGTGACAAATGAGGAATCGGGTCTGCAGCAGCGCTCGATGACTCAATGTTCTCTTGTTCTGCCTGGGGAGAGCTCAGAGGTGCTGGCTCAGATTAACCGCTGGCTCTGAGCTGGCCTTGGGGTGAAGTGCTCTTCTAACCTAGGGCTCCAGTGCTCCAAGTACAACAGTCAAATGTGGACTTCATGTAACAAACTGATCTATTTTTCTCAGGCCCTGTGGCTCCCCCAGAGCTCTGCTGCCTCCCTGCGCTTCCCCAGCAGAGGCAGCATCAGGTAGTGTCTGGTGTGCCATCAAGCAATTCTTGGCTGCCAAGGCTGATTAACATCACTTCTTGACTCCTGCATAAACGAAGAGTTCAGATCCCCACTTTCACCAATTCTACAGTGAAGCATCTGGGTTGTCTGAGAAAAGTCATGTTTTGCTATCAGCCTTCAGATCCCATCGATGTTCCTGCTGTGAGATATTCACAGAATCACAGAATCTTAGTGGTTGGAAGGGACCTCTGAGATCATCAAGTCCAACCACATTAAAAAAAAAAACAAACCAAACCAAAACGCAAAAAAAACCCAAACAAACACACCCAAAAACACCACCCACCAACTAAACCCCACACCCACAACCCCACACACAACACCCCACCACAAACCAATAATCTTGGGCACTAGAGCATGCCCTGAAGAGCCATGTCTACATGTTTCTTAAATACCTCCAGGAATGGTGACTCCACCACCTCCCTGGGCAGGCTGTTCCAGTGCCTGACCACCCTCTCAGTAAAGTAATTCTTCCTAATATCTAATCTGAATCTCCCCTGCTGCAGCTTCAGACCATTTCTCTGGTCCTGTCATTATTCCCTTGGGAGAAGAGGCCAACCCCCACCTCTCTACAACCTCCTTTCAGGTAGTTGTAGAGGGCAATGAGGTCTCCCCTCAGCCTTCTCTTCTCCTTTCAGCCAACGGCTTTTAGCTTGAGTCACAGCGGTGTTTCCCATCCCTTTCACCCTCACCCAGAGCAGAAAGTGTAGCTCTCCCTGTCCCAGGCAGCCTGATGGTGATGGGTCTCAGCTGCTCCTGGCCCTGGAGG
Organism: Calidris pugnax; assembly: GCF_001431845.1. NCBI lineage: Eukaryota > Metazoa > Chordata > Aves > Charadriiformes > Scolopacidae > Calidris > Calidris pugnax. Next base: position 28,887,672 of record NW_015094510.1, read on the forward strand.
GGGGTTCTGGAATGGAGAACACCGGCTTGGGCAAGGCTGATGTGTGGGTTGAACGTGTGGTACATAACTCATTACCTAAGGGGATTTTCCTGGTGTTGCCAAGGGCTGTGAGCCGGAGGCTGGTCCCAGGAGCGTTTCAGCTCTTCAAAGACATTAGAAGAGCTGAAAGAACTCTGACATCCTCCGAGGCTGGAAACGTTATGAAATATTTCTTTGATTAAAGTCAGGCTGTTTCTTCAGATGCTCAGAAAGGAATCAAGTGTTGAAGGAGAAAACGACAAGGGAGGACGGCAGGTAGATGTTAACAAAATGTATTGCAGAGGTTTATCGAGGAGCTCGTTCCAGCACAGGATTATGTGCCACCACAGCTGCCCTCTGCAGTGCTCACTTGCCCCTTTTTACCTCTTGGAAGTGTAATGAGCCGAAACTCTTTAAGGTCAACAGTTGGATTTAAATGTTACAGGTTTCACAGTGCAGCGTTTTTTATAATCATTATGTTCTGGTTTGGGCCTTATTTAAATAACAAATGTGCTTAAATGGCTATTCATTTTCAGACTAGAAGATGAAGGGACGGCAGAGCTCCGTGTGGGTATGACCCGTGCGGTGAATGCCGATGCCTCTCCTGCGGCAAGTCCTCCCCGTGTCCCAGCCATCCTCAGAGTGCCTTAGCAGCAGGGAGGTGGGAATTTCTGCTCTGTGGGTATGGGCCTTGGTTTAGCTCTGGGCACGTGCATCTGGTGGTGTGACCAGAGGTGGCTGTTTGTTTTGGGGGTCACTGTCCCCCTTGTTCCCAGCCTCATGTCACAGGGACCAGCCACCCCGCCTGACCCTGCATCAGACAGCCCTGTCTGCTGGTGGGTTGCACTGTCCTGCCCCCACAAAACCAGTGCTTGCAATTTTAACACGATGGAAGACAGATTTATATGTCAGTCTTTGATCAAAATCTACTTGAGAACCTATTTCTGGTGAAGCGTCCAAATGATGGTTCTAAGAGAATATTTGGGTTTTTACTGAGCAATCTAAGTCTCAAGTTTGCTACTTGCCTGTTGTTTGTTTTTTTTTAATTTAGTATTTGTTTTTTTCAGAACTGTTTCTCTATTTTTAGTGGAGTTTGTCAAGATTCTTATTTGTTTGTGCACAACTATTTCCAACATGATTTTATTGAAATCTGTGATAAAAATTTTGTAGATGTGTTTAGTGAATTTCTGCATGTGGGGAAAAATAAGCCATTTCTATGTGTAAGGAACAATACAAAAAATTTGAACTTTCATTTTAAGAAAATTCCTTGTTTATGAAACATGAAAATAAAAAACTGATACAGAAGAATCCCAGGTGCTCTCCCCCATGGCAAGGCGTGCTTCAGCCATTGGACTGGCTGCTTAGACTGTTGTTTTTTTCCCATTTTGTCTGAATCTGGGAGGGGTCTCAATGTGCAGTCTACAAATTTCCCTTGTTACTGGGGTCTGTATTTCTACAAATTCCAAAAATGGGGTTTGGATAACTTTTCTGCTTTGTCTTTTGTATGGTTATGTAATATCTTGTCCTCCTTTTTTCTCTCCTCTTTTCAGTGGTGCCTAGAAAATCCTGGAGCAGTGTGCTCCAGTACCGACTGCCTGTCCCACAGCTGGGTGATTCCTTCCTCCCCTTGTCTGTATCCTTATTTTCTTCTCCCTTATTTTGTACATTCTGAGGTGTGTGTTCTTTGTGTATTGCGAGAGCAGCTGGCTCCTCCTCTGCAGATGTATTTCACATAGGGTTTGGTTCCATAAGTGTGTTCCTCACCAGCAAAGGAAGACTGAGATGTGTCTTCTCTTAAGCTGCAGACCCCATCTCTCAGCTCTGCTGAAAATTCTGAGATAGCTGCATGGAGAAAAATTGCAGGAGATACATGATTTGTAGGAGGAAAGAGGCCTGAGACAGATGAGACTGCCCCAGCTTAAGGTTCTTCCATGGACCTATACAGATCTGTGCTGAGGGTCCAGATGGCAGGAGGTGGTGTTTGACCCCCGCCCAAGTTTTTGCTTTGCCTAATCTCTCCTTGTTTTCTCACATATATTGACATGTTTATAGTAAGCTTTTTTAGGAAGTGACAGCTGAATTACAAACCATCAAGACAGAGAATTCGCACATCGCTGTGTTAGCAAACAGCATTCCAGTTTCTTTCTTCTGGAAAAGGTATTGCATGGTAAGAAATGTTGAAGTAGGATGAGGACTTGGGAAGATGTGCAGCTCAGAAGAATCTGCCAGGTATCAGCCTCTGATCCTGCAGACCATCAGTCTGCTCTTAGCAGACAAAGCAATTAGCCTGTACAAGAGATGCAGATATTTAGGTCAAGGTCTTTCCTCCCTGTTTGTGCACTCAGAGTGGTTTGTGAGGTACAGGAACAAAACGTCTGGAGCTGAGGAAAGTTCATCCTTGTCTCAGACACATTGCAGACTTGTTCAAAGAGGCAGTATTTTAGTGAGGGTTGGACAAACAGAATAATATTCTGATGCTGATGCAGAGAGAAGCCAGTGGTAGTTCATATTGAACATAAAGGATCCTCTGGGCAAAATGGCACTATTTATACCTCACCTGCATGATGGGTCCAAGTCAGGCCTGGCTGCAGATGTGGGCTGCACCTCTCTGGCCTGAACAGAGCCAGGCCTCTTGCATCTGTCCCTGCTGTGGCTCATTCATGATTTGATCCGGAACAGCTTAAGGTATCTCTGAGCTTCAAGGAGGCTGAAGACACCTGACAACCTGAGTTGTTTTATGAGGACAGCCATGGCCTCAGCTCTCTCTGGCTCAGGAGAATCACAGAAAGTCAGATTCCCCTAAAATTCTTTTGTGCCAGACTTGAGGTCACTGAGCTCAAGAGCTGAATTTACAACCCTGCATATCCTTCTGTGCTCCCTCTGACTCAGAGACACGGTTTCAACACGAAGGGCAGTAAATAGACAGCGTGTACTTCTAGATGAAGATGAGTTTGGGGTCAAGAGCTCTGAGAAGCTCTTGACGTAGGAACTTCGTCTCCTGTCTCCTGGAACGTTTTTCTACAGCACCACACATGGTGAAAACACACTTCACAGGAGGGGCTTAGTCCCATGGAGCTGTGGTGAGGATGTCATGAGAAAGAGCCACCTCCTGAGGCTTGGGCACTGCTTTGAAATGTAGATAGGTGAAGAGCTGCCTAGTGATGTGAATACACAAAGCAGAGCTGCAAGTGCCTCATGGAAATGCTTTACAGAAACACGTACGTTACTGTGCAGACAGAACTAGCCTGCTGTGCTGGACAAACATCCCTCTCATTCCCTATTCCTCATCTGAGCCTGAATTGTGCTCAAGGCCAGGTTGGATGGGGCTTTGAGCAACCTGATCTCGTGAAAGATGTCCCTGCCCATAGCAGGGGTTTGGACTAGATAATCTTTGAAGGTCCCTTCCAACCTCAACCTTTCTAGGATTACAGATTCTCCCGTTATGACTTAATTCCTTGTTTTGCTCCTGAGGTAACTCTAGTTTTCCTGTCCCAATGCAGGAAAGCCAGAACAAAACTGCTTTGCCTCTGTTTCATCCCATTTGTCCAGGTCTGTCTGTGTGCCAGCTGATGGCCACCAGTTACTGCCTCCTTTAAACAGACACAGAGGTGCTGCTTTGCTTACAGAGTAAGGCCACCAGGACAATGGTTGAACATACAGCCAGTTGCTGAAGAGCGAGCAGAATCCGTATGGTGTGGTGTTCCCCAGAGCCTCCCTGCTGACACCACGACAAAGGAGGAGGCAGCAAAGCACCATTTGCCTCCTCTAGTACAGACTAAGGTTTTGCAGCTTGTGGTAAAACCAGACGTTCAGCGGGTGTTTGTGTGCATGTAGCTTTTCCTTAAGTGGTTAGAGAAGACATCCCTGGCAACTCCTACCAGATGTGTTTACAAGATGCTACGTCCAAAGTTACTGCCACATCTGGCCACTGTCAGCCGAACTGGATTTAGCACTTTGTGTTGGAGCTCCTTGCTTCAGGGGTGCCCCATGTCTCAGGGTAGTTCAGGGGGATACAAAAAAGAAATGAAATAGCTCAACTATGTGCTTGGGTTTTGACTTAGGCATGTGGTCTTAGAGCCTTTTTTAAAATTCTTCAGACTGATGCTCCTCACTTTCTTGTACTAATTCCCACTGGGGGGGATGTTTTATTTTTTAAATATATTTTTGAATAGAGACTGAGAGAATAAGGAACAGGCAAAGATTCTGATAGTCTGACTTAGTTTTAGTTTCTGAAACGCAGTAGAGGATTGTGTTGATGCAACTGGAGGGTGACAGAGGAAAAATAAGTTTTATGCCATATCACTCTTCTGACCTTCCCACTCCCCTTTCTTTGTTCTTGAAGGGCTATTTTAGTAAACAATCACAAGGTTGCAACAGCCACCATCTCCAAATGTCACTGTCTTATGGGCTGGAAAAATGAAAAAGCAATTTGCTGCAGGTGATACTGTGCTTTGCTTTTCCTCCCTGTCCAGCCTGGACTGCAGCAACCATGGGGGTTGGTGCCTGCAAGCTGGTCTGTGTGATGCTGTGGCTCATTCAAAAATGAGCAGTGGAACCACTGAGGTGGAAAGATCTAAAATGTCCTAAGTGTAATGGGCACTTGGTGCTTGAAAAGCTGCAAGTCAGAGATTGGAAAGGAGGGTGCTGTTGGTCAGGGCATGAAGAGCAATGCTGAAGGTATGTTACCAGTCTCTTCTTGCTCAACATGGTGTAACAAAGCAGGGAAGGCAGGGGTTGAAAAGGAGATGGAGATGAAAACACTGAGTCAGACACAGAAATGAGGTTTGTGTAGCTGGGAAGGCAGAAACAACAAAACAATGCAATGGCTGATGGTGGGGCTGGGGAGGTGTTACAAAGTGCTTGAGGGTCAGGTGTAGGGTCATAGAAAGAGTCAGGTTGGAAGGGACCTCTGGAGCCATGTAGTCCAACCTGCTGCTCAAAGCAGGCTGTGATAGCATAACTTCTGTGGGCATTTCTCCACTAATGTTGATGCAGGCCAAGGAGGTCTTTTTGCTAGTGCTGACTAGCAGTTAAAGACTTCTTCCATGGAGGCCTTGGTATTACCAATTCTTAAAGTGATCCATGGAGCTCAGAAGAAGCACATCCTGTTACATTGCTATGTATCCTAAAGGGTGCTGGTGTTGGGTGTAGTGAAAATGTTACTGTTCCTTTGTCTGAAGACTAGAATGGAATGTAGTAGCTTGATCTTAGCTGTCTACGTTAAAGTCACCCTTAACTCAAACAGTGTTAAGGGAAAACCAAATGTTAAGTGTTTATTTATAAAATCTAAACGATAGAGGTGTTAATTCCAGAAGGAAGAAACCACATTTGATGTACTTTCCTAAATTCAGACCTGAAAGTTTTCTGTCATCTTATTTTAGAAGTGTTTACCTCACTGCTGTGGCCATGGACCAGTTGAGTTCTGAGTTTTGCTTTTGAGGAAAGAACCATGAAGAACACTGCTAATTTTTGTGGACCAAATATTATTTGGGACTTCCTTTGTTCTTTATTGAAATAATCTCCCTCCTGTTACTTATTGGACTTTTATCTTTTTGATTTCCTTGACTTTAAATATTTTTTCCTTTGTTCTTTCTTCATGCCTTGGGAAATGGTCATGTCCTGTTTTTATGCCAGGACTAGGTATCTCCTTCCCTTGGCAAAACCATTATGAATATGAAACTTCTCCATGTGCTGAACCTTTTGGTCTATATAAATACAAATACAGATGTGTTTCTTATGGACAAGTAAGATTAAAGTGTGCATCTTGGTACTGGCTTTTGACTGAGAGTTGATTTCCATCATGTCGATGTTGATGCTGGATGTAAGGTAACTAACTCAGCCTTCAGTCTTTGAGAGGTGTAAAGCAGTGCAGGAAGTCAGGAAGTTGCTTTAACATACTAAGAGATGGAAAAACAGAGCAATTGTAAGAACAGGTTATAAGGAAGAGCTTTGTGAATAGAAACTACAACTTAATATCAATAGAGCATGACAGCAAGAGAGCGGAGACTAACAGTGATCAGTTAAATGGCATGATCCCAGCGGGAACAACTAAAGCAAGCATCTATCAGAAATATTAAATATGGGCTAGAAAAACAGCAATCAGCCTGAGTGATAGCAAGCTGCTGCTGTGCATACAGGATGGAGAGAACTTCTGAAAACAATGGAGAAAGTCAGCAGTGTAGGAAAGTCTCTCCTGAGCAGAGCTCAGACATGCTCCATGGAAAGTGAAGGGCGATGAGCACGTCTGGGGAAGCATGTGCCAGCAATTAATGTCATGTGGCTGTCACTGCACGCAGCAAATGTTCTGATTTGTGCAAAGTGTTCCCCTGACACTATGGGAAATACAGGGTGGGTGGGGAGCCGTTCCAAACACATTAGAAGAGATTTAGAGTGATAACATTTTCTGTATGTTACAAGATTTTCAGATTTACCAGAATCCAGACAATTTTTAGTCTCAGAATTCCAGTTCAGATATTATGTTACACCTATAACTATAAAAGAAACAGTTTCCATTTGCAAAGATTTGTCTAGAAATGCTAAAGAAGATTAATAGTTACTGTCTCCAGTGTGCTTTGTTTTGTGTATTCTTTTTGCTGCTACAATTAAGGATTTCTTGTCATTATCACTTCTGTGTGTCACTGTGGTTTTCTGTAATTTATTGGGGAGAAAAGAGAAAAAGACATTCCATTCATCACTGCAAATCTCTTTTATGTGTGTTAATGCGCTTGATATGAAGTGATTACACTGACAACAGCAACATTTGGACCCTAATTTATTATGGAAATAACTTGCCCTGCATTAACTAATATGTGTCCTCCTGACGCAGGATCAGGATTGCGTGGCTTTGTCCAAACGCCTCTGAAAGGCCACACCTGACGTCTCAAGTGGCCGCAGATGAATCATTCTCCTTCTCTCGCCTGCCTCCTGGCCAGGCGTTTGCTGCACAGAGGCTTCTTGTGCACAGGCCACTTGTTCCTCTGCCTGACGCTCCTCTCGTCCACAAGCTGGATACAGATTTCTAGGCTGAGCCACCTCACCTGACTTTAAAAAACATCAGTATGGATGCCTACATCTCAGGTCAGCAGCAAAGCTCTCTGAGTACTTAGCAGAGACTAATAGGGACTTTCAAGTGTTACCTGACTGACTTCATTTTGTACAAACCCCTCAGTATATCTCCTGTCGGGTGGTTACAAAATTAAGATTTCTTCTTCGCCAAGATTTTGAAGCCTCATCTTCACTGACATTCATTTTACCTTTGAGGATGCCAGCTGTTCTTCTGTTGAAATCTTGTCCTTCCCTTGCTCCTGTGATGCTTCTCCTTCCAGAGCATCCTGCTTTTCTAATCACTGTGTGCGTGTCCTCGAGTGAGTTTTCCTTCCTTCCCAATAGACTCCATAAGGCTCTGCCTTTGTTCCTCTCTTCTCCCTATCTTGATGTCGCCTCATCCACAAATACAAAATTAATTATTATTGGTATGCAGACAAGCTGCAAGATCAAACTCTCCATTGCAGACTTCTTTCCTTAAAATCATGGCTCTTTCCCTTGGCTGTCTGGCAGACACAACTCACTGTAGCTGAACCGCAGTCTGCTCGCCCTTCTCCAGCTGTAGGTTGTTCTGGCTTGCTTGCTGCACCATTTCTTTTCAGTTGGCCTCAGCAATGTGATCTTACCATATTTATATCTGATTAAATACCTATACCCAGTGTGCTACTGCCAAGGTTATCTTCCCAGCTTCTCACTCACTGGCTTGCCATTCTCTTTATGTTCCTCTAATGATCCTCTCTTTGTCACATCCTGGTTTTCCATTGTTTTCAAGCTCTTTGGGATGTATGGTGAACCAACGTTAAATGAAAGATAAAGGAGGTCATAAGAAGTCCTGGAAGTTTGTTTTTTTTAAAAATACAAAGAAGTGTATGCAATGTAAAGGCCAGCACTACCAGCTTTCTGCTTCTAAGACTTCCAGGGGTGCTCCTGTTTTTACCCAGGACCTTAGATGAGAGTGCCAGGCTCCTCCAGGCTCATCTGATCTCTGCTTTACTTAGGACCACTTACACCTTCGTACCTTTTTGGGAACTGAAGGGAACCGTTCAGCATCTGTCAGCGCTGTGCTGCTTGGCCTGGGGCTCACATCTCACATCTGCATCGTCTGCACCTGGTGCAAGAGGGAAATAAGACTCTGAAAGATCTTACTGATGGATTTGAAGTTCTGGTGGAGATGGACTCCCCTGTTCCCAAGGTAAGAGCCACCCCTGCATCAGTGTTACTCCTTTCTGGGCTGAAATTAGGAGGAAAGAAAAGCCTGATTTTGAGCTGTGAAATAAGCAACTTGCCCTGTGGTCACCGTGATTCATCAGATCATCCAACCTGCGTGTGAGTAGTGTGAATGTATGGGCATAACTAGGCTAGGTGATGTCTAAGATATAGTGAAATATCAATATAAATTCTGTATGGGTCATCTAAGCCCCAGTTCTCTTACTGCAGTGAGTTGCACAGATTATAATCACCCCTGTTAATGCATTTGGTTAACGAAGCCCTGGATTTGTTGTTTCTTTTTATTTTAATGGGAATTTTTTGCATGCAGATGGGTTGTTGTGGTTAATAGATAGCTGAGCTAAAGTAACCAGGGATAGTAGTCGTAAGTAAAATCATCAGCTGTAAGAAAAATTAAGACCTTTCACAAAATATAATTTGTTTTTTGTTTGTTCAAAGGAGGAGGGTGTTCAGGTTACAGTATCCTGTTGTACTTCTGCACTTGCAGCAAGCCACTACTGGGGTGTAAATGCTGTAAAATTATTAAAAACTTGCAATTATTTTAAACTATTTCAAAGGTAGCTTTGTTTAAATTAGTCTAACCTGTGATTTTGTCGTAATATCGAATCTGGTGTTGTGTGAGTTGACTTTCAAAACTAGACATCTTTCCTGCCAGCAGAAAAGGAGGAACCAGAGACAATCCAGGGGGATTTCTTGTCCTGCCTGTTTCTTCTTCGCTTCCAGTAACTAAGGTGATCTAAGCATTTTATTTTAGGGCTTTATTTACAGCCTCCTGGGCATTGATGGAGAGTTGCCCCTCTGACTTCTGTAAGCTCTGGGTCAGGCTCCGAGGAAGGTGGCTTAGCCAGGAGGGCTGGACGTGCCAGGTCTCGTAGCATGAGAGGGGCGGAGGTGCTCATAGCTCTGAGGGCATCAGGACCTCACTGTAGGCAGTCCCTCCATACAGGCAGCTTTTTGGGGGTACGTCTGGGCACTGACTGGCTCAGGGACACAGAGACATCTCTCTGACATGAGACCCGTCTCTCCCCCTTAAGCAGGCTATGCCTATGCTTTACCATTAGAAAACATCAACTCCAATGACAGCAGTAGTTTTTGCTTTGATTTTACAAAAGCTAAGGCAAGAAATTACCAATTTACAAGCAAATAAAGTGGAGAGATGTGTCATTGCAAGATTAGTAACTAAACTTCTCCTTCCAACGCGGAAACGCTCTGTATTCTCACTCTAACAGGATGGCAAGCTTACCTTTGTTGTAAAACCAATGCCTTTTATCTAAAACATAAAAAGAAAATCAATCTTCTATCACAACAATCAATGATATTGATGTATTTATTCTTAGCTATGTCTTTCTCTTATATTCCTACTGAAACGTAAATTAAAAGGAAAACTACTAAACCAAAGCATAAGGCAGTGGAATAAATTTGTGTGAAATATATATTTTTGTAAATAATTTTGCGCTTCTTCATGTGATGCCTTGTTCAGAATCTAGATCAAAACTGAAATAGTGATTTCAAGGCCTAGACAGAGTTTAGAAATTATTAACATTAAAAATAGCTCATAGTCTGTTGCTGAGGCACCCTGTCTCCTCAACTAATTCATCTTTGATGCCTTGTGCAGAGCAGAAGATGGAGAAACACATTTCTCATCACATTCTACTGCTCAAACACACATCAGTTCTTAATGTCAGGTTTCTCATACCCTTGGATGAGTTCAAAGTAGAAACTTTCAACCAAGGAACTGCTAAAGCATTAATCTCAGGGAGGCAGAGTCCTTTACAGAATGCTGCAGCTCTCTTCAGCAATCATCCCAGTTGCCATCTGACAATATCTAAAGCTCTATTAGAATAATTACAGTGAATCCTGCAGTCTGGCTACTGGAAGCCAAATCCTGCCTTCAATTTTCCATTTTCAAAGCTCCACAGCTTTTGACACTGCCTTATTCTTCTAGTTGAAGACAGCAAGGATAAGGAGGAGAGAGGTTGTTCATTCTTTTTTCCCCTTTGCCTCTTGCTTAGTTTCCAAAACTGATTTGCACAGTGTATAGTCTTGATACATTTTTTTTATTGTCTCTAAATCTAGCAACACAATTCTGCTGTATTTCTTTCCATCCCCCAATCAATCTTCTGTCCCCAACATCTCTTTCTAAGGCCTTGTTTGTGTGTGCTGTCCGTGTTTGAATTAATGTACACCTTTCCTCTCACTGGCCTCATGGCCTCTAAACTCTCACCCACATCAGACTTCCTGATATACCAACACTGAAATAATCCCTTGACTCACAAGCAATACCATGCCTGAGTCCCTTGGAAATCCCAATACTTTGTATTTCCCATTCAAATACTCTCCCCAGATTATTTGCTCCTCGCTGCAGGACTTCATGCAATCTTTTCCATATCTGTCTTTTTCCACTTCTAACCAACTGGTTTTATGGCTCTTTTTTTAATCAAGCACTGGCCTTTAAAAGGATATTGGCCATTCTTGTGAGGGCTCCCTGGGAAGGAATTATGTGAGATGTGACCCCTCCAGCCTCAAAGAACAGTCCGTCTCATCATCATCAGGTCTGCCCTCCTCCGGGGGGTGGATTGCTCACAAGCCTTGACACCGGCCAAATGCTTCTCACTTTTTGGATGAGTTCTTGAACTCTCTGTCTCTCTTAGGTATCCACAGAGGAGCAAACATGACCGAAGACCTGACTTCCACAGAGCTTGAAGGAATTACTCTTAGAATTTAATGTTAAACTTTAAGTCTACATGAACTTTCTGACTGCAATTTTTGTTTCCTGAAAAATAGGTTCTTTTTAGGCATCTCAGGCTGGGAATTTTTGACATAAAGTCCTTTAAGAAATAGCCTGTCTGGTAACTAGCCTGATGCTGTTTTTAATGTATCATAAGAACCAGTTACTAGTATGACTTTTATCTTGAAGGGTTATGCCCTTCAAAAGCTCATGGTTTCTTTGAGGAATGCTTCCTATCTCATTTTTTTAATTGCTACTCTAATGATTTATGCTGCATGTACTCGCTTCACATCTTGCTTTCCTCACTCTGCATCCCATATTCTGAGGAAGGATCAGAGGATGCTTTTTTTTCAGATTGTCACTGCCTCTCACCAGGCCACCACAATGAGAAGATATATTTCATCTGGCTCAACTGTTTGGCTCCCCACCTTCCTTCAGATTGCTGCCTCTCAAATTACCTTGAAGTTAAATTACTGCAGGGACACTGGAAACCAGAGTCCATATTCAGAGCACAGAAATATTTTTGAGTCCTCTACCCAGTCTAATATCTTTGTAAATTAACGAGAAATGAATTAGTCTCTCCTCCAGTATCAGCACTCTTTACTCTCGTCTGTGTGAACGGGGATTTTCAGAGAGACCCAGATGTTGCATTAACAGGCATCTGTTTCTGGCAGGTGGCTTGGTCCAAGACCTTCTATGACACCGGCAGGAGAGGGCTGTCACCTGCAGCTTTTAACACTGCATGAGGGCTTAAAGTCAGTGCCTATTGCAAGCCTCCACGGCGGAGGTTGGAGGGAGCCTGGTTCCTATCAGAAAGCACATGGTTACTGCTTCTGGCTAAGTGCAGCCAGCCCTTCTGGTGGTACCTCAGATCAGAGAGGGATGCAGGAATTCAGCCCGTGGGCTCTAGTTGGTTTCACAGCTATGCAGACCAGAGGAAAACTGTGAGGGTACTTTCCCCTCTGTTTCCCTACAAAGTAACACGGTCTCCTTCTAATCTAGATTAACTTAAGCCTCAGACAAAGAAACAAAGTTTCTAAGGGAGTCAGAGCATCACATTGTCTGTATTCAATTAAAATTAGACAAAAAGAGATGGAAATGCATCCTAAGGTCTCTAGCCCATTTCTCCTTATTCTGCATTGCAAACATGGATAGCGCAAGCAGCGAGTCACCGCGCCATTTGTTAAAGCTGACCCTTTGCTCACATGGATGGTTCTTACATCAGTGTATAGGAGGCACAGCTTTGAACGTGGGCTTGAGTTTTGTTGCTTGTTTTTACTATAAGAGATCTCTAACCCTTCCTTCTGAGGCAGTGCTATTAAGAAGGTAGTAAAAAAGGCGTGTTTATTTGTTATGTACTTTTCTTGGGTCTCAGGCTGTATATGGTAAGGATGTAAATGAGAAGGTGATCTGCAATCAAACACATTCACGGCAATTCCTTTTAATGAAGCAATCCTGATCATGAAGATTTGGCTTATCTGTGTGCTTTGCATTAGAGGAATTACTGTGACTAGTCTGTCTCTTCCTGTTGATGTCTCACAGATTAAATAAAGTCTGGCGATCTATGGCAGATTCCTGTTCTCTCTCATTTTATGTTACAAAACCTGAAAGACATGGAGCCAGGTTGCAGGCCATAGGTACATTTATCATACCAGGATCCCAAGGAGGAGTGCTGTTCAGATGGCCAGAGCTCTCACCTCACCTCTGCTCTTCCCAAATAATCATCTCAGTTGAGCCAATCACTTGGCCAGGCTGGCACGCCAGGTAGGCTCCTGGGGGAACAGGCTGGAGAAAACCAAGGGGCAGATACCACCTCTCACCCATCTATTCTAATAAGTGCTTGGCTTTATAAGGCATAAAGACATTATAATAAGGCATTGTTCCTGTGTGGTGGATCCCTTTCTGAACCCACCACTCAGGCAGGACACCCTGCAGGTGTATCTGTGTATCTCTGCCTGTGCCAGCAGCTCCCTAGGATCCTTCTGACAGTCAAGGTAAGAGCTTAAAACCACATCACAGAGAAATATTAAGTGGGTCTTGACTATGAAAGATACTATGTTTGGTCTTTCCCACTCTGAAACTCCAAGGACAGAAGAGGCCAAAGCACATGCTGAAAGAATCATAGAACAGAATCATAGAATCATCTAGGTTGGAAAGGACCTTTAAGATCATCTGGTCCAACCATCAACCTAACTGATAAAAAAACAACAAACAAAAGAAAAAAAAAGAAAGCCATACAGACAGACAGACACACACCCCCCTCCATTACTAAACTATGTCTCTAAGCGCTATATCAACCCATCTTTTGAAAACCTCCAGGGATGGTGCCTCAACCCACTTCCTGGGGCAGCCCATTCCAAGGCTTAATAACCCTTTCAGTGTAAAAATTTTTCCTAATATCCAATCTGAATACCCAAGCTCTGCCAATCTCTCCCTTGGCAGAGAAATCCAAGGTCATCCCGCTGTATGGTCTGTTTTCCAACTTGGTGGTAGCCAACACCATGACATATGCTTGAAGATATGCTTGCTTGGTGTAGCCCATGTGTTTGCAGAGACAGGGACCTGGAGGGGCATTTTTGCTTGAAAATGAGTGGAGTGGCAAGCCAAGCTGGAAGTGTTACACTCCTCAGAGGGTTTGCTGTCAAGAACATTGACAAAGACGGTGGCTTGGGATGTCGGGCATATTACTCAGACAGCATTTACAGCTATTTCTGGGTCAAGGGCTGAGATGAGACTTGGACATGAAATTATCCTTCCCTCTTAACACAGTAGTATAAAATAAAGAAAAATGAAAAGCAATTTTAGGAATTGTGGGGTGAAAACTGGCAAGAAGTCGATTGTTCAAGTTGCTGCCAAAAGAGACAATTACGGCCACTCTCTGCGGCAGTCAAATTCCCTTTACTATTATCATTACAGTGCTGTAGTGCCTTGGAGCCCTTTCCATGGAGCAAGACCTCACAGGTCTCAGTGTTTATTTTCCGTGAATGTTCACCATTTCATTAAAGACACGCTCCCATCCCCATGTGTTTTTTGATTCTCTGTTGCACCAAAAGGAGAGGACTCTCCTATGGTGCTCCACACATGGAGTCCAGCCGGGAGTGCTGCAGCTGCTTCCTTTAGTTTGCTGGGTGCTGCTGCCCATCTGAGTGTGCATCACACTGCTCAGCAGCACTGCAGGAGACAATGCAAAGGCAGACCCAAGGTCTCTGGAGCAGCCAAAGGCTGTGCTTTCTCTGTACAGAGCGCCTGCGGCATCAGTTTAAGGTATTGCTGCTCTTGTAACTGATAAAACCTATAAATCAACACCTGTAAGTACTTAAAGGGTGGGTGTCAAGAGGACGGGGCCAGTCTTTTTTCAGTGGTGCTCAGGGACAGGACACGAGGAAATGGGCACAAACTTGAATATAAGAAGTTCCATCTAAACATGAGGAGGAACTTCATCACTTTGAGGGTGGCAGAGCACTGGAATAGGCTGCCCAGAGAGGTTGTGGAGTCTCCATCTCTGGAGACATTCAAAACCCACCTGGACAAATTCCTGTGCAACATGCTTTAGGTGGACCTGCTCTGGCAGGGGGGTTGGACTGGATGATCTCCAGAGGTCCCTTCCAACCCCATATCATTCTGTGATTCTGTGATAACTGTCTGTGGGACCAGGCCATAAGCTACAGCCTAGCTTATGAAACTGACTTACCTTTAAAACGCAAAGATATGCTTTAATCTCGCTTTAAAAATAAAACCAACCCATTGCACTGCATTGAAGGTCTGCCTCAGGTTATCTGAGTTATTACTGCGTTGGTCTGATGCATAAGGACTGATAAATGAAAGCCCCAGCCAGGTGACCCAAGTCAGAATTTATGTCTCGTTTTGGAAGTAGCTGATTCAAACCTCCTTGGCATGTGCGCCTCTGGACCTCTCCAAATTGAGCAGGCACGAGAAAAGACTCACCCATTTCTCTCAAATAATTTCTGAAAAGGTGTGTTACCAGATTCAGAAAAGCAAGGAGAGGATGGGTGGTATCACTGCTGTGTGCTCCCCGTCTGATAAAAGTCTTTGTTTTCAACTTCTCAAGGGGGAAAAAGAAAAAAGGCATGTAAAAGCCCCACAAGAAATTAACTGAACGAGTTATCATTTCACATGTGTAACAGCTTCCTCACAAAACATTTATTAATAGTAGTTGTCACTAGAGAATTTTCCAGATGAACAATTCTCATTGTTACAGTCATGAAGCTGGGGCGGGGAGAGGAAAAATGGAAGTTTCAAAAGCCCCTTGGTCTGGAGAACTACAGCTGAAGAGATCACTTATTTTCAAAGTAGCTGAACAAATTAACAAAATAACAAAATAACACACGATTTGCTATTGAATATGGAATAATGGGTGAATCATTCCTCAAAGCACCGTAGTCTCCTTGTTCATTTTCATCGCAAGCCGAGCTCTCATTTCCAAGGCAGGCTGTCAGGATCCCCAGTGTCACACAGGCCCTTTTGTTGCTGCCAGGAGCACTCTCTTTGATGGACAGTAGAAAGTCGTCTGGTTTTTCCATCAGCCCTCACTGCACAATTCAGGTACGAGCAACTAATAACCCAGGCATTGCTACTGCATTGATTTTTGGGCAAGGTGTTCTATCATTTTATGGCACTGAATTTAGACACTGTTGCTTTAATTTTCTCCTGAGGAAACAAAATAAAATTTCTATGAAAGAAATATGTTTTTCCCCATAATTGCATCATTCTTTGTTCCCCCCCCCGCAATTTCTCCAGGGACTGATATTTTAATTTCTTAGACAAATCATTGAAAAGTCCTATCCCAGTCGAAGTAATCCCTCAAAATCTAATGTAAATGACTGCTCACCAGTGGCAATGGCAACTGAAAACATGGTGGTTTTTTAAATGAACATAATGAAAATCAACTGAAACCAAGCACATTTTGTCTGAGGTGTACCCCCTCTCTGCCATCTCCCCAGCATCCTACTGGGTATTGGGCTTCTTTAGTATGAAGGTGTCAGAATGTGTTGCTAAATTCAAGGTAAGAAACTCTCTCCAGTGGCACTGAGGAAAAAAGGTTGCATATTCTCAAAGTAAAAACAACCCTTTCCATAGTGAAACATTGCCCTTTGCTTACAGAAAACTGCACAGGATCACACTGAGTGGAGAGGGTTTTTTTTCCCAACCTTTTTCATATGAGAATAAAATATCAAGCAGAGTGCTGAAGGCAAGCAGTGAAGGTTGGCAGCGTGGAGGTTTATAACAGAGGTCAGCTGGAGAGACACCAGCTTCTTTCACAGAAAGTGTAAAATATGCCATTAGATGGGAAATGATATTTCACTCTGCAAGGTCAGCGCCTCCCCGTAGGAGTTCAGCAAAGATCAGTATCTCTGAAGCATTATTGTTTTATTAGTGTGTTTAATTTTGGCACTGAGAATGAGATGACTGAAAAGAGCTGCCCAGCTGACCATTAAAAGTGATACACCAAGGACTTGTTCTCTAGGCTCCCTGGAGATTTCTGAGCGTGTGAGGAGCTCTCAGACATACTAACATCTTGAAAGAAATAAGACTAAACTTTTGGTTTTCCCTGCTTTCTCTGAGAAAATCCTTTTCTTGGATGACGAGAGGAAACAAGATTAAATTATGTCATCCTTTCCCTAACTGCTGACTTCAAAATTCAAATCAGCTCTCAAAAACCCCAAAGGCAGAATGATGATATTTGTAAAATGGCTTTCTAATTCTTATTGTTCTTCAGTTTTTGAGATTCTAGAGTGTATTATTTGCATTGTGATTCGTCTCCTAAAAACAGGAGTATTGGAAATGTGTTTTTAAATGCAAATTTACAGTACCACCTTGTTAATGACGTGGAGGATTATGGATATCAAGAATCACACCAAATACTGTAAAAGCTCACACCCCGCTTTGAGTTCTCTTCTTTGCAACTTCCTGCTGTAGAAAACACATTCCCTTTTCCCACTCCTGTACTGGAGGAAGAAATTGTCCACAGCTGTCACTAACCTCCCTCTGCCACAGCTGCCAGGCTTCCTGTTCTCCTGCAGCTCTTCCAAGTACAGCCTAAACTCCTTCAGTCACAACTGGTCAGGTCAGCTCAGGGACTATCAATTTGCTGTTTAGATTTAATACAAATCTGTTAAGCCCATTTGCTTGGCTGTGTGCTGAGGGAGTCAGGCAGTTCCCACCTGAGGCTCTCTGCTGGCTGTCTGGAGCAAATGACAACACTGGGGTGGAGAGAAACCAGTTTGTGGGTAAGAACAGCACATCACGATCAGAGAAGAGGCCTTCCTTACTGGGCCAAACATGCACTTTTCCTGCTTCTCCTCTCTCAACCAGCCTACTTTGCTGCATACAGCTATGGACTGAGCATAGTCCTGTACTTTAGAAGTCAGGATCTCTGATTGAGCAATAGCAAAGAGCTGTAAAAAAGTTACACGGCCTTGTTGAAACAGGACACTCTGTATAAACAATACATGCCTTGCTAATAAATATACCCTTGAAGAGGAACAGAAGGCTGATAAGAAGAGAAGATGCTACCCCAAGAGGTGCCGAAAGCCAGATAATTGCAAAAAAGCATCAAGTCAGCAAAAATCAGTTGTAACTAAGGGAAAGGTAAAGGCGGCTGGGGGAGATCACAACCCTGACTCAATTAGAGACCGAGCAAGATTAACCCCCCACTGCATTGGAGCACACACACATCAGTCACGGGGCACTGTAACTTTAAAGCGAGGAATAATAGTAACCAATAGGAATTGCTAAGATAAGGTATGAACCAATAATCGTAACTAAAGACGTGTACTTCTGTGTTTTGAAATGTATACATGTATTGAAGATTTTGTGAACCCGTGTGCTAGCCTTGTGGCATACCCCCAGCACCCATCCCTGCACAAATATGCAGTAATAAAAGACCTCTGCTCCCTGTGTACATCGGCATCTCGCACACTGGGTAGATGACCCCACTTTGGGACAGCAACAGCATTAGTCAATCCTGCCGGAATGTCTTCTGTATTCATTTTGTACTGCTTTGTAAATGGCTCCCCAGTGGGGGTTCACGTGCTGCTTTTCCAAACTGCCTCTGAAGTTCTGTCACTTACCATTTCTTACCTAGTGGTGACCTGCAACAGCTTTTCCTTGAGATCTTGCTAACCGTCATAACATAAATTGCACGAAGATGCAAATGCAATTTACACATTTAATACCACCATGGAGACGATAATTAAATTACCATTATCACTTTGAAAGCATACTGTCCCATGCAAATAGCGAACAAATTACCCAAGCACTTTGCTCAGATCTTCACCTAAATAATGTTATTACTTGGCAACTGTGAACACATTTGGTGTCAGACACATTAATAATGCTCTGATCTCATCCCAAAAGAAATTATGTCCCAGACAAACATTTGCTTCACCTGAGATATAGCAGCCCTGTCAAACACTGCTGGCTGACTGCAACTTGTAAGTGCTTGATGTCCGTATTTTTTAATTTCCCTACTCCCACCTGAGCAGCCAGCATCCTGCTGTTACAGAAGCCACCAGCTGGCACGGATGCCTCCAACCAGTTGCAAATGGGGCAGAAAGTGCTGGGAGGCCATTCTGCAGGTGAGTCGTGGCAATGCGCAGCGTGGGGTGCTGCGTGGCACCAGGGTGTGGGAGAGCCAGCGAGGCCACCTGTCCCTTCTTCACTTCTCCTTAATGTTGGCCCAGAGGAGCAGCCTGGAGCTCCCCTAAGGTAATTTCAGCCCAGCAGGAGGATAAGCCTGGAGGTTGGTGTCCCCACCCCAGCACTTGGTGATCCTGTCAGTCAAGTGGCTGTTATGGTTTGAGAAAACCCATAACAATCTATTGTCGATGAGACAATTATTCTATCACCCGATGACCCCTCCCCACCCGGAAAGGGGAATCAGGGAACACAAAGAAACA
The DNA here is from genome assembly GCF_001431845.1 of Calidris pugnax. Taxonomy (NCBI): domain Eukaryota; kingdom Metazoa; phylum Chordata; class Aves; order Charadriiformes; family Scolopacidae; genus Calidris; species Calidris pugnax. The sequence goes on from NW_015094510.1 coordinate 28,906,608, forward strand.
CAAGGGTTGAAATATAAATAGATTTAATAGACTAAGACTAAATAATTAACAATAATATTAAAAACCCGTATTAATCCCAATACTGATATAAGATATACAAGAATTATGCTCAGCCAATTCTATCAGCAGGAAGCTGTGCACTCCCAGCAGGGACAGCAAATGGCAGACACTGTGAGCACAATGGCATCAGGAGGAAGGGAAGGCCTCAGGGGTCCGGCACCGGGGCAAGGAGTTGTCTGGACCCGCCGCCATCAAGGGAGAGAGAGCTACGCAGCAAACTTTTCTAATTTATATTGAATGTGATGTTAATGGTATGAAATAATCCTGTTGGCCACCCTGGGTCAAACGCCCAGGCCTTGCTCCTCCTTGTCCCTGCACCTGGCAAGGCTCAAAAACACTAACCTTGAATCCCACAGAGCCTGGCTGGCTATAAAGTAGCTCCATCCCTGGAAGTATTCTATGAGTCCCACCTGAGCGGCTCATTCTATGAGTGAAATATTTTCACAAATTCAGACATTAGAGTCTTCTAAAAGTGCAATTTTCCCCAGCATTAGAAGAAAAGTTAGTCCTGTGTCTCCCAATCCAGGCCAGTGGCACAGGTTTGTCCCACGACACACCATTTGCCGTGACCTTCACCTGTGAGGCCGTGGAAAACCTTCCGGAGGTTGACTTTAATTATGAAGCCATGAGAGAACTTGGGGAAAGTCTGTCATGAGGCTGACCGTGTTACAGCCGGGCAGTGGCCAGGGGCACCCGGGGGCAGAGAGCTGGCGGCCGGGGACCTGCCGCCTCACCCCGTACGAGGGAGCTCGCCTCAGCCCGTACGAGGGCGCTGGGGGCCCTGTAAGGCCCTGGCCCGGCCCAGCCCAGCCCGGCCCGGCCCGGCGGGGAGGGTGCTGGGGGACCCGGAGAGGCCGTTCCCGGTGGGGAGGCCGCCGGTGGGACCACGGCACCGGGGGAAGGAGCCACCCCCGGCCCGGCCCGTTCCGCCCGCCGTTGCCAGGCACGCCGTTTACGACAGTCGGCCCGACCTCGCCGTACGGCGGGGTTGCTGTACGGCTGGTGCGCGGCGGTCGGCTTCCGGTGTGGCCTGGCGATGGCGTCCGGGTTTGAGAGCGAGCGGAGCCTGGCGGCGCGCAAGGAGGAGCGGCAGCGGCAGCGGGAAGCGCTGCTGGCGCAGGTGGGGTGCCCGGCCCGGCCCGGCCCGGTCTGGCCTGGCCTTTTCCCGGGGGCTCCCTCCCGCAGGCCGGGTGCTGGAGGCCTCGTCTTGCGCGGGGTCGGTGCGCTCCTGAGGTCGGCCCTGGCCGCGGGCTCCCGCCCCCAGGCCCGCCACGGCAGCTGAAGGAGGGGGATGGCCTGGGGAGAGTCCCCTCTGCCGCGGGGGGAGCTGGGCTGCGGGTCCCGGAGCGGCAGAAAGCGACTGGGAACTGAGTTTTGAGTGACAGCCACCCGAGTTCGTGCGTTTTGCCACTTGCAGTGGTGTTGATCTGCTTGGTGGTTCACTTACTGTGTGATTTTGTTCTTATACCGTTGGAAAGAGCATGGCTTGGTCTGTCTTACACCCTCTCTTCAGATATTTGTATACATTGATAAGATGACACCACCGCCACTCCCCAGCCTTCTCTAACTAAACTGCCCCAACTGTCAGCATTTCCTTAAATGAGACATAAAAGGCAACTTCTTCTTCTTGTCGTCTTGGTCTGTCTTTCTGTAGGAGTCAGTATTCCTCCATTATAACACTCTGGTCATGGAATAGGTAATAACTTGAACAGAAGCAGGACAGCCTCTTTTCACGAAGCCAGGATGTTACTTGGTTACATCTTGCTGTAGTGTTAGCCAAGAATCAGGAGGCTCCGACTCACAGATGCTTTGGTAGAGTTGCTTTGACTTGGGAGACCTTTGCTAATCCTGATGCATTTTATTAAAAATCTGCCTATATGCCACGTTTGGTATTTGTGCAGTAAGCTGCTGATTGTTCTTGTAACTTGTAGGTAAAGTGAATGATAAAGTAGTAAATGGCACATCAGTGAAATGACATGACCGGTTTTGAAGGAGTAGAGGGTAACTGTATGGAAAGAAAAGAGGAGGACAGGGTATAGAAAAAGTATGAGATTGTGATGATGGGCCTTTGAGAGAAGGAGGCCAGTAGAATCATAGAATAATATGGGGTTGGAAGGGACCTCTGGAGATCATCTAGTCCAACCCCCCTGCCAGAGCGGGCCTACCTATAGCAGGTTGTACAGGAACTTGTCCAGGCGGGTTTTGAATGTCTCCAGAGAAGGAGATTCCACCACCTCTCTGGGCAGCCTGTTCCAGTGCTCTACCACTCTCACAGTAAAGAAGTTCCTCTTCATGTTTAGGTGGAACTTCTTATACTCAAGTTTGTGGCCATTTCCTCTTGTCCTGTCACTGGGCACCACTGAAAAAAGACCAGCCCTGTCCTCCTGGCACCCTCCCTTTAAGTATTTATAAGCATTGATCAAGATCCCCCCTCAGCCTTCTCTTCTCCAGGCTAAAAAGACCCAAGTCCCTCAGCCTCTCTTTGTAGGAGAGATGCTCCAGGTGATGTAAGCAGCAACCAAATCTTACTGGGGAAAGATATTTTCAGAAAAAAAGATAACGAGAAAATGGCCTGAATAGCCTGTGGCTTACACAGTAGTGATGTCTTTTCTCAAGGCAAAGTAGGAAGACAGCGGATTTCAGGTGACACATTGTGCGGGTGTCTCCCTCGCACAGGTGTGGAACCATTTCTAGGCAATAGAAGTTCCCTTCAGTGACTTGAGAAGTGTGAGGTGATCCTGCTGCACGTGTACTTCTCCCTTTTTGACAAGCAGTTGAAGGGAAATTAATTTAGTGAGTGATACTTTCCTGCTAAAGTTTGTTGTTGTTAAGATTTCTTTTGCTTTATTTGAACTGCCGTATGATACGTTTAAGAGTGCTCCTTTGCTCAGTCCAGCCTTTTGGATGTTCAGAAAATACTCTTTAACTGGAAGCAAAACTTATGTAGGGCACCATTATCCTACCTTGCCTTTTCTTCTCAGCTGGTGCCACTTGTACAGCAAGTGATCTGGGGCAATGCCTCTCTTGGAATTATAGAACAGCCCTGGTTAGAAGGACCTTGAAAGGCCCCATGGTCCAACCTTTTGTGGGAAAGGGAGATGAGATTATTTAGTGCTTTGTTTAGTCACGTCCTGAAAATCTCCAGTGATGGGAATTCCACCCCTTGTCCTCTCTGTGTGGCTCCCTCCTTGTGAAGAGATAGCTTCTGTCCTCTCTATAGGTGCCCACTGGAATACTGTGATGAGGTTTCCCCTTAGATGTCTCTTCTCCAGGGAGAAAAGACCTAACTCTTTCAGCCTCTTATAGGGCAGGTTCTCCAGCCCCTTTATCGTCCTTGTGGCCCTCCTTTGGATCCTCTGCAGTCTGTCTGTGTCCTTGTTGAATTGGGGGGACCAGCACTGGACACGGTACTCCAGGTGTGGCCTGACAAGTGCTGAGTAGAGTGGGATGACCACATTTCTGTCCCTGCTTGTGATGCCCATGCAGCTGCAGCCCAGGATCTGATCTGCCTTTGTTGCTGCAGCAGCGCACTGCTGGCCACCATCCAGCTTGTTGTCCACCAGGACCCCCAGCCAGCAACGCTGCTCCCCAGCCACGCAGATGACAGACTGTGCTGGGCTCTTGGGTTGTTCTGTCCCAGATGTGGGACCTTGCACTTGTCTTTGTTAAATTTTGTACAGTTCTTGCTAGCCTGCTTTTCCAGCCTCTGCTGGTGTCTCTCTAAGATGTCTTGCCCTTCTGATGTGTCCACCCCACCACCCAGTTTGGTGCCATCAGCAAACATGGTGAGGGTCCTTTCAGTCCCATCATTGAGATCATTCGTGAAGATGTTGAGCAGTGTGGGGCCCAGTATTGATCCTAGGGGACCCTGCTTCTGACAGGCTCCCAGCCTGAGTGAAAAACATCCATCAGTGGTTATTTTATCTAAAAGTTTTTTACAATGTTGGACATTATTGCAGTAGTTGTTAAATAATAATATTTTTCCTCTTTTCTTATTTGCTTCTCTTTGCACCAGCAGTTTAATGTGAAGTAAAAGTGTTCTGTGAGGATGCTGTTTAAAATTTTTGGTATAACTTCCTCTTTCCACATATCTGTGGATGATTTTTATTTTTATTTTTTTTTAATATATTTGAAGTAAGAGATACAGCATTGAACACTTTGTGAACAGAAGTGAGGGGAGACTACTGCAAGGCTTTATCTTGGTGTATTTGGATCTTCTTGCTTGTGAAGGCAAAAAAAGAGACGCACAGGGACATTTCATGTGTAGCTAATGTAGTCAAGACAATTATTTGGTGGTTGCAATCTTGGAGGCTCCTGCATTTATTTTTGGGAAGGACACCTGGGAAACCGCACAGATCTTTGGGTCTAATAATCTGAGAAGTTTACAGAAATGACTGTTCCGTGTCTGGAAAGATGAGAGGAGATGTTCAACCAACTCGCCTTTGAGGAGTTTTAGTTATAATATATTGCAAATTATTAGTCTGCCTTCTGTTCCATGGAGTATGTTGTTAGGACTAAGATGACAGGGAGTTCCTCAATTCTGGTCACAGGTACCATCTTTTTCTTGATAGTTAGGACAGTGAGGAGCCTGAGAGAACCTTCACTCTCTCTTGAGAAGTAATTCTCCCTTGATCACTGGGCTTAGAGAACAATCTGGGATTTGCTTCCTCTTGCAGATTCGATATCCACAAAAATCAAGAGGTTAAATATACAGTAGATTTTGAAACAGTTGTAGGAATGGAATGGATTTCATTAGTACCTTTTACTTTTAAAACAAGCTGAACAGAAGGTGTTCCTTCTTGTTAATTTTTAAAAATTTATTTACTGTTTCATGTTTTTTGTTGGTTATGAACTACTTTTTCTTTTGAAAAACCAAAATACCACCCAACTCATTGAGATCTCTCTTTTAAATTTTGGAAGTGTGTTCTTTTATTTGTGTAGTCTGTCCTCCCAATTGCATTGGTAAAACCCAGCAGCTGGTAATGTTTATGATAATGATCAGTAATCAAATAATTAAGTGTTGACATGCAAATTGTTATTAAGCTCCAGAAATAGCATCTTGTTTTGATAAGCGTGATAGTTCATGACACTGCCGTTTTACTTCGCAAGTTTAGAAAGAGAAAATAATCTGATGGGTGTTTTGGTAAGTGCAGGGATGTGTACTTTTCCTAGACATAAACACATTTTTTTTGGGTAAAAATCAGCAATAATTCAATCTTGAATTATTCCTGCATCTGTGCCATGACGTGATATTTCTGTACTTCAGGGTTGCTCTTCTGTTCCCTGCTTTTATTCCATGGACTTTCAGAGTCTTTCACTCTTTGGTCTCTGAGGGGGGTCACTCTTTGGTCTCTGAGGGGGGTGTGTTTTGACCATTGCTTATGTAGAAATGCTGTCTTTTAATTGCCAAGGATTACCAATAGATTGCAAGTTTGTCTTGATAGCTGTACATATTGATTTAAAATAAAAGTTGATTGTAGGTAAATAAGACCTCACTCGGTGTTCTGAACAAATAAGATATGTTCTTGAAGCAATGTAAATAAAATGATACTTGGAAACCAGTCCACTGCACAAACAAGAAATTATGTGTTTAGTTTTACTTATTTAGGTTTCTATTAAAAAATAGAAGAGATGCACAGGCCATTATTTTTTGAAGCATCTTGTTTGATGCTTTGACTTAGACCTCTAACTTTATTTTTGGTTTATGTTTTCTGATTTATTTTCTTTGAAAATACAGCCTAAAATTTAACACCTTCCCAACCCCCCTGATGTGTAACAATATCACTGAGTTCACTGTATTTGAGCTCTAAACAAGCTGTGAAATCAGCAGGTTTTCCCAGTGATACACGATCAGATATTTCCTCATAAAAACCTAACTGTTGGGTTGTTGCAGTGATTAGTATTTGCTGAGGTGATGGGATGCTTTGGCAGTAGTTTTTACACTTGAGTGTAAAATTACAGAAATTTCTCCTTAGACAGAAATTAATAGCAAAACGTATCACTGTTACAGGTCGTAGAGCTGTTATTTGTTGGAAGTTGCTTCTGTGCTGTAATACTAAGGACCTCCTTTTTGTTCTTTCTCTTTTAAATCTGTTATCAAATATAACATCCCTCACTCTCTCTGTTGGGGGAAATAAGCGTGTCAGTACTATTATACTCACTTAAATCTTTGACTGATATTAGGAGAGTAACAGCACTGAGAAATGAATACTTCCTTCTCACAAAAAGATTTTCAGACTTCTGACAGAGCCCCTCTGTATGCATTTTTGCACGCAACATCTTTGATTTACAGACAGGTCACTCTAGAAGGCGAGGGGTGAAGACAGATGTCTCCATTGTTATAGTCTGCAAGACCTTCTAGAGCTCGCTGTAGCACAGGAATGGAGAGGCCCTACATGAACGTGAAATATCTGCCTAGGGTTTCTAGCAGTAGTAGCTACAGTCATGTGTTTGTTTGTGTTGCTGTGTCTGCAGCTGTACCAGCAGAAACAGTTACTGCCTCCCAGATGTTTCTGACAGAAGGTCGACATCTCCTACAGTCTGCTCTTTAAATTACTGTTCTGTAATGAGTGTTATCACAAGAAGCTTAAATGATTTAAGTGATGGCTGTTTCTGTGACGTGTCTTCTGTGCCTTTTGATAGGTGAAAATGACAGAGAGCAGTGACGTTTCCAGCTGGCACGGCTGTGTCTGGAGTAGGTGGAGGTTCAGGCAGCACTCTTGACTCAGTTGTGATATGGCAAGATGAGGTGGAAGCTAAGCTTTTTCTTGTGCTTTTACTGCTGTCCTCCTGAGGAAAGCTTCATGGATGTAACAGAAATCAGAATACTGAGGGTAGAAAAATAGTCTAAGCATTCACAAAAATAAGTGTGTTGCTCGCATACAGAATTGGCAGTATAAGAGCATCAGAACTGCAAGGAAGGATATGTTCAGGTTCTCTGAAGGTAGCACTCATGTAACCAGGACTCTGCAGCCCTGAGCTTCAGGGTGATGGAAGCTGTGAGGGTAATACACGCCACAGTAACCTTTCTGGTAAGTGAATATTGGAACTGATAAATGAGTGGAAAGGGTTGTATGATAGGTGGGCCTGAAATTCGAAATAAAAGCTCATTGTTTAGATTGTGGGTGTCTTATGTTGATGTCTGAAGTGGGCTAGGAGTTAGATCATTTGAACTTCTCTAACAGAAAGCTGTTGCTGAAAGGAGATTTTTCGATACTTCTTCCTCTCTTGCCCTTCCTCCCCAAAGTGCACATTTTCTGCCTCTTTCCTTGTGTTTTAACTGGTAGCCATGATGACCTTGCCAGAGGGACAGCTTGGAAGCTTGATCTGCAGGAAGCTGCACCAGGAAGCTGCACCCTGCTCTTGGTGGGATTCATTTAGTGTCAGGGTGGTTCTTGAAATGGCTTTCCCTGAGGCTGGAGCGCAGGGAAGGTGGTGGGAACACACGAGTGGGAGTGTGGAGAGGAGAGGTGTGGGAATGGGATCCTGCCCTTCATTGGCAGGAAGCCACTAGAGCAGCTTAGCTGTTCCGCTCTGTGTTGGATGCTTTTGTCACGCTGTATTGATCTGGTGGTGTGCTGTAGAGTTTCTTTTGAAAATGGAATTTTTCTTCTTTTGGATGGAGAAGTTGGCTATTGAATAATGGTGACTATCAGCTGAAGAACTAGAACGTGACCGCAGTTAAAGATAGGAAATTGGATGGACTGTTGTGGTGTGGAAAATTTTCTCTGGCCTTTGTGAGAGCTGAGATAGTGAACAGAGTAGGGGTCAGGAAAGAGTGCTAGTTTCTGTGGGCTAGGGAGGGTTTTAGCCTCCCTCCCCAGGTGATATCCCTCTATCCCTTCTGGACATCTTTGGGGGGCTGCCATGTAACAACCTCCATTTATTGTGTGACCTAGACCTTGGCCGTTGGCATCGTCTTTGGTCTGTTCTGCTTCTTCCTGGGGTGGCACCATGCGACTTGTACAGCTTCTGGTGTTTGTGGTGTATTACAGGTTGTTTAGAGCAAATTTATTCTTCGTTTAGCAGATTGTCAGCAACGATGCAGGCTGGCCTTAATGACCTGCCTAATGAAAACCAGAAAGCACTTTCTCTGAACTTTATTTCCTTCCTTATTCAGATGGGGCTGTGAAATCCAAGACCCTTTGGCCTGCTTGTGGTAAAGATGGCAAAGTTTGGCAAACACTGCTAACATAGTGCTTTAAAGTAATTATTGTTTTTATAGTACCTTACCAACAAACCTTTCAGAGTGCTTTGCCAGCTTTATGCTTCACCTCCTGCTTGTTCCAAAGGAGACTATGAGCAACTTCATCAGGGTGTCGCAGAAGTAAGTAAAGTGACACGATGCTTGCCCTTTTTGACAGGCTGCTGCTTGTAATGGTCCTCTGCGTTCCTGTGTAGCACGCATAGTCATTTGCTTAATTAACACATTACTTTGAAATACAGGTATTTCAGAAATGTCGCATCCTCTATTTTTGGAGAAAAAAAAAGTAAAAATATTGCAGCGGTGACCTAAGATGTAGATAATGTTAAATACCCCTCTGTATAGGGGAAAGGATAAATTGTTGGATATTTTTGTGGTATCATAAAGTATTAACAAACCTTAATGTGAATTAAATGGTTGGACTCCTGTGAGTTGGGAGATGTGAAACTATTAGAGATGGCCTTTGTTGCATAGAACGATAAGTCTGACAGGGGACTTAATTACAAAATGTAGAAAAGGAAGAAAAACCAGTTAGATGCTAATAAGCCCTGCATCGTTATAAAAGACAGGTAGACTAGAAAGGTAAGGCTTGAAGCTAATAAAGCAGTGTAGACAGATTTTCCTCTTCCCCCTCACTTGAAATTAGTGGGGGTGTGCATGTGTGCGGGGAAGCCATTCACCAACAATAAAAATTAATGTTGTAATTTGGTGGTAGAGGGAGCTAGATAGTTTTTTTTTTAGAGCTGGAAAGGATCAGTGGGTATTGCTGCTAACTTTCTAGTCTCATGTTAAAAAGATAATATAGGTTAAAATACAACTTCTTTGATCTTTTAAAACTTCTAGGCAGCTTTCTGTTTTATTATTTTATGTATGAATATTGTTAAGGATCTTCTCTATTTTGTGTCTTTGTCTAAGAAGAAACAAGATTTCACCTGATATTTTTGTGTCTGTCTCTCTCTTTTTAACAGTCTGGTGGTATTGCCACTACAGATTCATCTTGCCCAATCCTGTTTCATTTAGTATTCAGGAGACAGCAGTCTGCAGTTTGATGATTTCTAGTCATTCTGTGTTCTGAATATGTATTTGTGTACTTCAGCCAAAACAATGATCCACCTCTTTTATTAGGATCGTGTATCTCAATTACCTAAGTACTTGTATGTATTTTTTCTGTTTATTCTTAGATCTAATAAAAAGTATAAAAGTACCTTATTTATAATGTTAACTTAATTTTTTGCAATGTGTATTTTTAACTTTGGTAACATAAAGGAAATAGTAATTTTATTTAAAATGTAGAGAAGGGTAAGAGGCTAAATCTTCCTAGACAGGCAAAGAGCTTATTAAATAAAGACATGTTGACAGGCTGATCTTGCTTGGCCTTTATTTGAGGTGTTCATAGATTTATATGGCCAGGAGCCGCTAAAGGGGTGGAAGGGAACTGTTGACTCCAGCTGCAGGTCTTCCTCAACCAAAAGTGAGATGGAGTATGCAGAAAGCCTGTCCTTTTCCCACTCTAAATCTTGGCAATAGGTTTCATTTTTATTTATGGAGCAAACAAGTTTGGAGCCTGTTTTTGTCGTGTTTTTCCCATCTAGAACTATATTCAAGTTCCCTTTATCTCCACTGTTTCACCTCTGTTCAGTTGTAAGCTTAAGTTTTGTGTACGTGTGGCTTGTAGACATTTTGTGAGTTGCACAGCTGTGGGTATTACCCTTCACTTGTCCATGAATGTGCCATGCTTAGTTACTTTATTTTAGTGAGATCAATATTTTTAAGACAGAAGGGCCAGAAAATAATAAACCAGAAAATATCAGTCAGTGATTTCCCTGTGAAGTTTCAAGATTGTTGTGCCAGATGGATAAATGTCTTAGGGTGGTCAGTGTTAGCCAAGGACTCTCTGGATCATGGAGAAGTATCAGGAAACGTACCTGCGTTTATTGGTGTCCCGGGTGGTTTTGGTGACCCTTATTATGCTTAACAGCTATTTTACTGTCACTGAATTATAGTCCTGCTTACTCTTTTGTTGTTTTGTTTATTTATAAACTTGAAAACTGTTTTGATATCAGAATAAAAATTTCAACTTGTTCTTAACTGATTCTTTCTTTATCCCTGCCTTTTGAATTTTAAGATGTAGCATCACTTTTGTAGACTGTCAACTCCATTCTAGAGATGGAAGTCTTAGTCTTGGCTTCTTTATTCAAGGTCACTTAGACTATTTTTGTTTGTTTGTTTTGCAAAGTGCCTTCTTTTAAAATTAATAAATCTGGGTAGCTGCCTTGCTTTGCTTGCATTTAAGTGCATTAGAAAGTTTATCACCTGGGGATTTTAAGAAAGTAGACAATGAAGGTTTAGAAGTGTGCTTTGTTTGGCAACAGATGTGTAGTATTTTGGTGGTTTTTTTCTTTTTGCCACTTTCAATATTGCTAACAACAATGTTCAAAAACACAACAGTACTCCTACCTTGTGAGTTACCTTTTTTAAAACAAACCCTCACATTTAATCTTATTTTTTTAGCATGTATTTCTGTTTATTGAACCCTTATAGCGTACTGGTCATACAAGGCTTTCGAAAACAGGAGGATAACCTGTATTTCAATCAGTTCAAAAGCTGCAGGTTTCTTTCTTCGCTGTCTCAAGAAAGAGAAATTGGCCCATGGTAGGGAGCTTACTGTCGTGTGCAGGCACAGGTTTGTATCTAGGGTGGGGTTTGTTACAGAGAGCTAATAGCTGACCAGGAGGAAACACTTTAACTGGTTGTCTAATCTCCTGAGATTTTTATTTCTTTAAACTGGTTGTCTAATCTCCTGAGATTTTTATTTCTTTAAACTTTCGGTCTTTTTAACCTTGTATAAGGTCTCTTGGTGTATGTTTGAAAACACTTTCTGGTAAAACTTGGTGTTTCAGGGTGAAAACCAAACTCCACCTTTAATTTTTGCTTTGATTTTGGTTATTTAAAATAATAAGCCTGCAAACAAACAAAACCCAGAAGGAAGCTCAAACTTCCAAGACTTACCTCACACAAAATTAGGGTTGTAATAACATAAAGTAACTTTCCTCCTTTTTAATCGGTGTGGTGTTATATTGCACTTTGGGATAAAAAGTTCTCTAATGGCAAGTTATATTTAAGTAAACTTGTTTGTGAAAGTCATGTTTCTGCTGGAAGTAATAGAGGGATCTTCAGAAGCTGAAAAGGTTGTTATTTTATTGATGTGGTTTATAGAAATCCTTTTCAGGAATTGAAACAGTCTGCAATGATTATTATTCCTTCCGAAGTAGTAGTTGAAGTATTTCTAGTTTTATCTCTATAACCAGAAAGGAAAGAACATTCTGCAGCCAGAAATGCCAACCCCTTATATATTTGTATACTCCTGGAGAGTATGAATTTCTGCAGTTCCAAGTTTTGCTCCTGGGTGAGACATTTCCAAAGCTGAATGTGCACAAAGATAGGCTTGCAAACTTTTCACGTTAATGGACAGGGAGCTGTGCTTTGCGATGGTGTAATTGCCCAGAGAATTCTTTGAAATAGAAAATCAGAAGTCTGCTATATCATATGCTGTTCATGAAGGTTGTAAAAATAGAAGAATTATTAGAATGAAGAGCAGAAGTTGAATGTCTTCATATCACTTATTTAGGATGATGGGATGAAATTGGTGCTAGAGGAGCTGCAAAGCTGTAGCTTGAGGGAGGAGGGTGCATAATATATTTTAGCCTGATTTCTCCTTTGATATGTAATCCAAAAATACTTTTATTGCAGTCCTCTAAAAGGCAAAGTTATCGAACACAGTTCTCAATTTTGTGTGGCTTACAAAGGTGTGTCTGTAAGTAAATGCTACTGAACTCTGGTTATTTTTCTTCCCTGTTTGTCTTAGGCCAAAATTAATTATGAAAAGGAGCAGAAGCAGAAGCTGCTAAAGCATCTACGAGGTGAAGATACGTGGATGCTTGCTGATGTGAATGAACGTGTGGAACAACTGGAAAAGGTGATGGAACTGTAAATCATTGAATTGTGTTGTTATCTTTACAGCATGTTCATATGAACAGAAGGCTTTGGGGGCTTTAAGATGATCCTTAAAAACCTCCCAATTTCTGAATTCTTTATGCTTCAATATTAGCTTTTTTTTAGTGGAAATAATCTTTTACTCACAAAGAGGAAAAATTTCTCTCATTCAATTCCAGCCTTAATTTCTAACAAATGCAAACGAGCAAGTGCTGCCCGGCAAGAATAGTCCCATGGAAAGAAATCTGGAGGATCTAGGGCTTTTTAGCGATACCATTTATGGTCCTTTACTGGAGAAGCCTTAATGGAACTTCTCAATATCACATCCTTTAGTATTAATGTAGAAATCTGTGCAGGTATTTCAACAAAGGACAGATATGTATTGATGACACAGTGATTCTCAAGGAAATAGATTTGACTGAAATAAAGGTAGTATAGAAGATACTCTAGGTATAGTTATAGTGCCTTAGTTCCACTGAAAAAGGTATTAAGAGGGGGAAGAAAAGTCAGTTATAGATGTCAGGCACGTACTCCCCAACTCACCCCAATAGAAAAGAGAGAAGGAAGTTGAAATAAAATGTAGCTACGTCCAGCTGTGTTTTACCTTTTTGAGTGTGGTTTGCTAAGTAGGTTGTGATTGTTTTTCTTGTATGTGGGTGATTTGTTTTGCTGGGTCTCATTTGCAAATATTTACTTGTAGGAACATTCTGTGCATAAAAAAAAGAAAAAGGATAAACATTCAAAAAAAGCTAAGAAAGAAAAGAAGAAAAATAAGAAAGAAAAATCTGAAAAGAAGGATGACTTGGTTGATAGTTCTTCGGTAAGTAAGAAATCTTAAAATTCTTCAAATGACATTTTAAAAACCTACACCATTTCGGTCTCTGTGACTGCACATGGTTTGTAAAATTAAGACTCATTTTTAGCATTTTCTGTTGGGAAGAACTGCAGCAAAGTTTGTCTTTTTAATATACCTGAGTATTTAATCCATTTAAAAGAGACTGGTGTGTGAGTGCTTGTAAATTTTATAATATTGAATTCACTCATTAGGAACTACGGGATTTATAGTTTTTCAGCAGAGAGAAATTGAAAAAAAATCCTCATTCTAGGATAGAGTGGAAAAATTAATAGGTTCCCTATAGTCAGTGGTGTATCATAGTGTATGTCTAAAATTGCAAATATTTGACTTTGATTTTAAGCATGAGTTACTAGTGGCTTTTTCCATCGATGTTCAACCATAGAAGCTCCCAGCAACATGGGAGTTGTACATGGGTCTGAAGGAAGACTCAGAGTTGTGAATCTGTAGATAGTTGCCTTCATGTTGAGGGGTGCTCTGGCAAAGCACTACAGAGAATGCATAAGAAATCTGGGTGCTGCTTTCTCGTCACGTTGTATAAAACATCCTCTCAGCATTTTGCTGTAAGTCACTTAGCACTGTGATTTTTTTTCTTTTCAGTGAGTCTCTTTTATTGAGTGCAGGAGCATGCAATACAATGTGATTTATTTTCAAGGGGCTGATATCAGAGGTTAACTATGCTTTTCAGTGTGGAAAGTAACCTAAGGCACAAATATCCCACGTTTCCCATGGGAGTCATCAAAACCCCTCAGATCACATCAGTGAGTCCAGGATACAGCACTGTCCTGGCTGATACTTTTGATCCAAAGTCTTTTACATGAACCTGTCATGGGAATAAACAGCAGGGAAACTCCTTCAATGGCATCCTATTTGCTTCAAGTGTAATATCTCAGTACACTGTTTGCAAGTGCAAGTATAGAAAGTTGGATATGAAAATAGGAGATAGCATGTACAGTGTTTTACATTTTAGTGTTACTGATTTTACTTTTTCAATGTAGAACTTAGTAATGAATTTAGATTTTTTTATTTTGTTTTGTAATGCCATAAAGCCAGTTGGTTTTGGTTTTATTCTGGCAGTTTTTAACTTCAGTAGCATTATGCTAATAAACTGCCAGTGTGAACTAGTGTTCCAGACTCTGATGTGATCATGAAGTATGGTGGAATGTTTTGATAATGAAGGAACAGTCTCCTGTAGGAATATCAGGATTGTATTTTTATTATCAGTATTTTAAAATAATAAATAGTGCAACGTTAGTAATGCTAATCAACATCAGTTTTGATTGTCAATATACTTGGTAAGTATTGCATTTTATCGACATATAATACTATATTACGCTGTTACTATTTTTCTTTACATTGGACTCCTTTTAGGATTCTTCAGTTGAATGGGTTGAGTCAAACGCGTCACAGTCCGATAGCACAGAAAAGGCTTGGAAGGTCAACAAGCATTCAGATGCTGTGAAAGAACCCTCCTTGCAGGTGAGCAGTCTGATAACTACTCCAGAAATAAATTCAGCATGACCAGATGTGAAACGTGCTTAGGTTTCCTGACAACTCTTTCGCAATGTGTTCAACAAAACCTATTTTACAGACAAATGTCTTTGCGTAGCTGGGTAAATGTTACATTTCATTCATTGGAAGACTTCTCTACCTAGTAGTGGCTTAGTACTCAAGGCACTATGCTTAATTTTGTCTAGCACCAATTCCTTTTATCATGTTTTGAGGCTCTAGCAACTGGGCTTGATTTTCTTGAAGAGGTCAACTTAAAGATCTTGACTAGACATGGTATTTTTTTCCACGTGATTTTGGTGGCTGTTCTACAGTTGAATGAATTTTTGCTTCTGTGGTGCTTAAACAGATATAAGGAGGAGAGATGCAGAAGTTTGCAGTAATAATATTTAAGGAGTCAATGCCTCTTTCAATCTTCCTAGGTGAATTCTGTGCCCAGTAAGCAGTGTCTGCTCTGGAAAATCGAGTCATCCTGAAATGAACTGCTCTGATTTCAGTACCATAAATGTAGTCACATATCACAACATCTTCAGTTGTGTGAAAATGATGATTTTTAATTTAGTGTCTAATTCTGCTCCTGAAAAAAGTCTCTGTTTCTCATTCTGAATTTGTACACCTTGTTAAGAGAAATGAAAAGGATCTCTGAATTATGTCTGTCTTCTTGGAGAAGTGTAAAGTAATGAAATATAAATCCTTATGTATGTCATGATAATTTATACTGCAATACCATTTTTTCCCAAGTATTTATTGTATAATGTGAACCCTGGGCTTGTCTATTTTGGATGAAGAGTGTGTTTTTGAAAGGAATTTCCTGTTCATCCCTATTTTTTGTATTTTGGTTCACATGATGAAGAAGTCTTGGTGCATGTAAATCCATTTCCTGTTGGAATAAACCAAGTTAGAATGTATGTTCTCAATGTGCAGCTAAGGTGCTCCATGGGGCTAGCCTCAGACTAGTCCAGAGTGCTTACTTAAAAAAACACAAAACAAAGGACAAAAAGAAAAAAACAAACACAATCCCCAAACATGCAGGTCTGAAACCTGTATAGAAGACAGTCAGGCTCTGACAGTGGTGCCTCGTGACAGGACCAGAGACAGTGCGCACAGACGGAAACACGGGAGTTTCTGTCTGAACATCAGGAAACAGTGTTTTACTGTGAGGGTGACCAGGCAGTGGCACAGGTTACTTGCAGAGGTTGAGGAATCTCCATCCTTGGATATATTTACAAACTGTCTGGACCAGGTCCTGGGCAACTGGCTCTAGGTTGCCCTGCTTGAGCAGGGCGGTTGGACCAGATGACCTCTAGAGCTCCCATGCACATCCACTTCTCCCAAGGTCCCACGCACATCCCACTTCCATGTTACTTGCTGGTTTGGCCATAGATACTGTCCAATCAGTTGAAGATAGGTTATTTTTCAGTTCCTTCTCTCTCTTGGAGAAGATCCGAGAAGTGGAATGTTGTGTTTCTCCTCTGAAACTCTCTGATGTGTGGCCTCGTGTAATTTTTAAATAACAGAGAAAGTGTGACATATAGCATCTCTTCAGACTGACAACTCAGACTTGAACCCTACTGAAGATATGAAGACTCTTCTGCAAGGATATGTTTCAAAATTAGATGAAATCTTGTCATTTTGGTTGTATGCTATCCCCAGAAATGTTCCAAATGCTTGTGTTTGCAGAGTAGTTGTTTATAGTCTGTGTGTCACCGCTTTCTTTTGAGGCTTCATGTTTTGTATGCATAAAGGTAGTAGGTATATCTAGGCTTTTTATATGCTGCTTTTCTTTAGAGAGTAGTCCTCATTTGTGAAATGTCCTTGGCCTGGCTTAAGTGTTGTATGTGCTGTGTTATTATGGGTACAGCACACAGAATGTAGATGTTTAGATGTTTAACTGTTTAATTTGAGGGTGCAGTTAGTGCCTGGATATGAGCTCTGTTCAGTTAGATTGCAGATTGTATATGCTAAAAGAGATGTAAGAGACCACAAAGTCAGAATTAGCCAGATGAAAAGGAATTGGTCTAGGTGTACAGTGTTCTTTTAAGTGAATAACAAGCTGTCCAGATGGTTCGCATGTTTACTAGTGTCTTAAGTACATTGTGAAGAGGTATTTGAAATTACAGAAAGACATCTATGAAATTTATTTGTGTGAGTATTAAAAACTTGAAAGATTGGGGTTCTTCAAATCGTACTTGCTTTTCATTGAAGTATTTCATACGTGTTCGTAAAACCTATACTTTTTATTGTAAGTAATATTCGTCAGTAGGTGCTCTGGTTTGATTTGTACCTACGCCATGGTTTT
Organism: Calidris pugnax; assembly: GCF_001431845.1. Taxonomy (NCBI): domain Eukaryota; kingdom Metazoa; phylum Chordata; class Aves; order Charadriiformes; family Scolopacidae; genus Calidris; species Calidris pugnax. Next base: position 28,923,525 of record NW_015094510.1, read on the forward strand.
GTTGGAAGCATGAACACTGATTCTTTGTGTTTATTTTAAAGAGAGAAGAATGGATGAATTTAGACTTCATGTCATTGAAAACCACGTCAGCAGCAGCTGTCAAAGGTGAAAGACACAAAGAAAAAATGTTGGAACGACAGAAAGCTCAAGAAATTGAGCAGGTAGGAGGAATTAATTAATTAATTTTTTCTGCATCTTACTAAATTTTGTGTGATGAATGAACAAATGAATTGGTTCAAATACATAAGTCTTTTTACAGTTTTTAAACTAATGCCTGATGTGCCACGTGATAGTGATTTTAATTAAATTAATTAGTTATTTGTTCTGTTTGGGATGGGAAGGGTTCTTTTGTGGAGAAAAGCCTTTAAACTATCTTCTAAGTATGGAGAAAGCCAGTTTTGTTAGTATTAAGTTCTGAAGTATTTGAAGTGCTTCTGAAGTGTTTTACTTAATACCAGTGACAGTCTGGCCTTCTTCCCTGTGGTGTGCATGAACGGAGCACCATTGTATTGTCTGATAAAAGCTTTCCTAAGTTTCTGTCTTAAAGCATAGGGTGCTGTGGCTTGTTTTTTCCTGAAGAAAGAATTCAAAGCACTTGCTCTGCCTTTCATGCTACAGTTGTCCATGAGCACGTTGGGTGGATTGGGGTCCGGCTGGGGAAGGGTTTGCTGTCATTAAATTAGGTCTGTTTACATGCAGTTGCTGGCTACTTCATTTGGTCATTCAGCTCCTTAAATGCAATGTAGTCTGATCTGAAAACATAATTGCTGATCACTATCTAATATTTACTTGTCCTCATATCTCACAGTAGGCCATTTGTAGCTGTTAGGTTTTCCAGTTAGTTGTGTTGTGGCTCAGAACCAGATTGACCTGGAGCGCTCTTCTTGTGTAGTATGCAGCACTTCATCATTGTCTTTTGAGAAGGGATTAATATTTTTTTTTCCTCACATAATTTTTTGCTGAACATTTTTTCTGAGCTGTTGAAGAACCCTTTAATGTGAAGATCTTAAATCGCCAGAATATCAACATGTATTACACGGTTAATGACCATTTATATGTATTCTTGATCCTAGAAGAATACCGTTTTTGTAGACTCTCCCACCAAACCACTTTCTCTCCATACAGTTTTATACTTTTGTGTTTTCTCTACCAGAATGTTTGTCCTTTCTTTGGTGCCCAAACCAGTGTGTTAAACAGCATGCCAGTAGTAGTGATGAGTTGATCATATAATATAGACAAATTCAAAATTTTGACAGTTCTGGAATGCCTAATCAGCCCTTTTCTCCAGTGGACTTCATTGCCTGCTTCCAGAGAAGTCAGTAGACAGAATCACAGTAAGTGATCTAGTTTGAGGGTGATAAGCAGTAACTTGAGGTAAAACTAAGAGCCCCCATAACAGCAGGGCTTCAGACAGAAGTGCATATTACTGCTACACAGGCAATGAAGTCGAACAGTAAAACTGCTTCTGTGTAATAAGGATGCCAACTAAGTGCGCTTTTGAGAGCTTTGACTCAGGATGGAGTAATGTTTATTTCTACCTGTCTTTAGATAGCATGAGTTATGAGTAAGCTGTTCTATTCCCATGCAAGTCTCCAAAAATTTATCAAATCTTTGAGAAAACACAAACCATATGCTATGCACACATTAAAATTATTTCTGTTTTAGGCGATGCTGTCTGAGAGAGAACTCAATCCCTATTGGAAAGATGGTGGTACAGGTTTGCCACCAGAAAAGGATGAAGCAGCTTCAATTAAGAAAGGTAAATAGCAACTTTTAGTAATAATCTTAAATTTCTCTCTCCAGTCTCTGGTCTCTGTGTTGCTAACAAGTTACTACTAACGTTGACGTAAAGAGATTATGAATAACATATAATAATGCAAAAATGAGATGAAAATTCACTAGTGAACATTGGGTTAATATCATAGGATGTTGTTTTGTAGAATTTCTCTTCACTGATTTTCAATCTTGAGTGTTTTGACCTTCAATATCTTTACAGAAATTCTCCATTTTGAACTAATTAGAGGAAAGCATGATTTAACCAAGACAAGATAAATTGTTGTCATCTCATTTGCTTCCTTTCATTCCATTACACAAATTATAGTTTTAAAATATTCAACCACAGAAGTCTGAGTCACATTAAAATGAAGTACATTACAGATGTAGTTTGTGAAAAATATTATTTCTGTAACCTTTTCCCTTCTTTCCTTACCCCAGGGTTATCCTGTCTATTTCCTGCAAGAGCAGTTAGAAAAACGTTTTTCCTAATGTCATGAAACGTTTATTATGTGATAAGAAGGGTCCTTGTATTCTGTCAGCAGGGAACAGCAGGGTCCCTGACTTTTCTCTTTGGGAGCCTTTCCCTGTGGACAGTCTGTCCTGCAAACCATTAGCCTCATGCCCACTTTCAGGAGTCACAGAGATCAATCAGTGAGCTCTAAGAGGTGACAGGCATCAGTGAGTATGTGTCCTGAATGTTAAGACCTCTGCTGTCTTCTCAAATGGAAAGCAATGGGTTACTCATTAATTTTCTGAGAAGGGGAATGCACTTGATTATATGTAAGGAGTATGCCAAAGGATGGACACAGAAAGTGGAAACAATAAGAAGGTTCTTTAATTTCATAAAAAACCCCCACAACATCTCATATGCCACTCCTGTCTTGGAAACTGCTTGTTGTGCTCTATGATAAAATGGAGAAGCTTAATTAAATCAGTGGTATTACTGACGTATATTCAGGATTGACTTATAAAAACACGTAACTGTATTATTATATTCTTTCTATATTTTGCACCCCTTCAACTTTTACATTAAGTTTAGGTGAAGATTTAATGTCACATACAGAGTAATGTTACATAGGAATAACTACTGAGATATAAAACGATGACCTCTCATTGTTTTCTGCTTCAGTTACAGTGGTAGAAGATGCTGGATTAAGTTGGTTACGAAAGTCATACCAAAGGATGAAGGAGCAGGCTGAGAGAGAGAAACGAAATCTTGAGGAAATTGTAGCTGAGAGATACGGGGTAAGGATCTTCAATTACATTTTTTTTTCCATACTAATAGATCCTTGGAAAAGGTTACTTCATGTAAAGGCACAAAATATGTAGTGTAAGACATAAGGAAGGAAGCAGGAGAAAAACAGCCTCTGAAGCTTCTCTCAAGTGGTGAAGAGTTTAAAGCTACCCAGTCTTTTATATCTTTTTGTTAAATATTTTCTAATACATGGGTTCCTATAGCAAATTTAAGATACTTATCTTCTGCATCAGGAGGTTCAAGTGATCCCAGTTACAAAGTACCTGAGTTCTTCCAAAATTATGATCTGTACTAGAAAATATATTTCGTTCTCCTGCACGTAGCAGATAATAATGCATGATGAGGATAATAATAATGCCAAGATAATTTGGAGAGCTGTGTCAAATTTTACTAAGTATAAATCTTCTGGCCACTTGTGATGTGCTCAGTCCAGTTATATTGAGAAAGCTGCTTGCTTGTGAAGGGTTTAAAAGTCTTCAAAATTTATTTTTAATAAAAGATTCTGCCATAGCAATAGTAACTCTTAAAAGCCTGTCTCTCCTACATATTATATTATTGTTTTAAAAGCATTGGCTAAAGGTGTGGGGTGTTAAATCTTGGCCATAGAGTTACTTCTGAGTTTTCTGTGGGTTTTTGATGAGGTTGGTTTGGTTGTGGAAGTCTCGGATAAGACAGTGTGACTTCATACTGTTGGTTTTGAACTGAACTGTAGTCACTCCTGAGCGATGAAACCAACATGGTCAGCGCTGCTAGAAATCATTCAATGCCACTGATTGTAAAGAATATTATTTTTAATAATCTTTATCAAGAAACTAGAATTGAAACAGCATGAACCACCCTGACTGCAGGATAGTGATTCAAAGATATCCCTGCCTGATTTGCTTCAGTATGTATTTTAAGGAAAAAAACCCAAAGTAATTGGTGGCTTTTAATTCAGCGATAAAGAGAGAAGAGGAACAGTCCACCTTTTGAATAATTGCCTAATTGATAGAGTGTTTGTCCAGAAAGCCAGAGACAGGAGATTCAAAACCCATTTCAAGCTAAAGATTTTGAACCCACTCTTCTGAATTTTTAAGAGTTTAACTAGATTGTAAAATGGTTTAGTGGGAATGTTCATTGGTTCTATAGAAGCTGAGCATCTGGTGAGCATAAATGCAAAACTCGTGAGTGAGAAAGAGGAAGCCTCTCTCCCTGGCTCAAGCCCCTAATCTCCCACTTGCCAGGAGGAGGCAGTTCTGAGGCTCTGGTCCCTGTTCCCAGGAATGCTTTAGCACTTTACTTTAGAGCCATGGGATGAAAGTTAGAAATAGTCCAAAAGAGGAATGAGAAAGTCTTCCCAACAAAACATTTCTTCGTACTGGTCTTCCTTTCCACTGTGTGGCTCGTGCCTTGCCCTTTGCATGGTGAGTCACTTTGAACAGAATGGTGCCTTTCTTGCAATACTTTGTAGAGAGCTTCACAATATTGCGGGATCTTAAAAGCAGTATGACTTTTTTTATTCTGTCTTACAGTCCATGGAGATATTTCAGTCACGATTAGAAGAAGCTGAAAAAGTTGCATCCAGAAAGGAAAATGATTATAGAAGTAGAAGATGGAAGAAAACTGACTATTCAGAAAGCGAGAAAGAGAAGAAAGAACAATATATGAAAAAGGACAGACGAGATGAACATGACAGAAACAGAAGCACGTTTGGGGGCTATCCTAGGGAGAAGTACAGCGGCAGGGGGTGGGCGCAAGAAGACAAAGGGTACAAACGAGATACGTCAAGAGAAGACCAAGAATGTGGACACAGCAGTACGGACTCAGTATTGAGAGGCTACAGCTCCAAAGCAGAAAAACACTCTGATGAAAAACGAAGTCAGGAAAAGAGTTCATCTCTAAGCAACATGAAACACAAATTTCTGAAACCCTCTGAAGATGATGTATCATCTTACAGTGCATCTAGAGACTGTAATTCACAGCAGTCCTCTTCCAAACTGTCGGCTCACGGCTCTTTGAGCAGCCGTTTCCAAAAACCTAGTGAGGATACTGTGCCACGGACCAAAACACACACAAAAGATAACCATGAGAAATTCATGTCTGATCAAAAATCATCAGGTACAAGGGAACAAATTGATGACAATAGTTGGGAAAGAACTCCGAGTGATGAAAAAGAGAAGTCACAACAGGAATACCCAAGTGATATCACTGAGAAGAAACAAAACGACAGTAAAACATCATGCTCTGGGTATTTTACAGACATCTTGTCTTGTATTTACTGTATTTTTCATGGCAAAGTATACTGGAAAATCTACCTTCTTTGTGACAGTATCAGATCTGATTATATCAGATCTCTTTAGTTTTGACAAGGCTCACCTCCCAGCTAGGGGCAGCTACAACAGACCACTGTAAAAGTAATGAACACCCCTACTTGTCCTGTCTCCTCAGCATATTTGAGAATTGCTAATGATAGATTATTTTCTGCTTCTTTCTAATGTTAGTTCACAATGCAGTGAAATTTGCCTCATAAGCAAAAAACCTGCCAAACAGTATCTTAACTGTTACTGAGTTTATAAAAGACAAACTTTAAATGTTAAAAAATGCTGAATGAAAACTGAAATAATTAATAGAGCAGGGATAGGTTTGCCACCTGTGGCACCCATATGCTGAAGTAGTAGTATATGAAAAATAGTAGAAGGTATTGGTTAGAAAAGTGTGTTTTCTGTGGAAAAGAAGAAAGATGAATAGAGTGGGAAGGGAAACGCAAACTAATAAGTGGTAGGAATTTCAGTTTGCCTGACTTGCTTTAGTGAAAGACAATGGAGAGTAGTAAGGAGAGGTGGTCAGAAAGGTAAGTTGTAGACAACTGAGCTGCTGCTTTACTCGAGGCCACCTGTTCTCCAGTGTTACCAGCTTGCTGGTTCTTCCAGTGGCATGACTAGTGTGGTTATTACTGTGAATGCTTTCTTTCAGCCTGTCTGCTTGGGGTGCAGAGGGAGAAATGGAAAACACCTTGGGGCAGCGTAAGCCCTGTTCAGCAGCAGCCAGAGCACTGGTGTGTTGTGTCAGCACCGTTGTTGTCACCAGTTAAGTCCAGGGCACAGCACCGTGTGGGCTGCTGGGAAGAGCATGAACTCCATCCCAGCCAGACCTAGCAGAGCATGTAATTATTGAATAGAAGTTAGTGATACCATGGCCTCATTATTTTTGTCTTAGAAGAAGCAAGTACTCCTGTACAGTCTTTTTTTTAATTATCTTTTAATTGCAAGTACAAACCCTGTACCTTTTAGCTTTTGCTTACCATATGTAGTAAGTGCACTGCTAATTGTAAGTGTACAGAGCTGCAATTTTTGGGAAACTACATTGTGTACGGAAGTGTTTTGCTTATTCAAGTTCAATTAAATTATTATGATAGAAAAGATAATTCTTTTCTTTTCCTTGCAGAAGAAAGCTAAAATTAGAGACTATTTAGCTGATACTTTCTTTTGCATGTGTTTTCTGTTTTAATAGTTAAACCCAATTGTGCATCTTCTTTTGATATTTTAATTTTATTTCTTAGCCAATACAATTACTGAGCTGATTTATTAGTAAAATGGAGATTACTTAGGCCTGGAAAACCACATAATGTCTGCTTATTGCCTTATTTATTTCCAAGTTCTTTTAAGCAGACTCTTGACTCCTAAGCTTCTGTGGGAGACAGGGTATCACCTGTCTTCCTGTTTCCTTCAGTGGGAATTGTCTCTTTTTGTATAATTTTATAGAAAATTCTGACTCTTGGAACATTTCAGTTTTGGATATGTGGGGTAGTTACCTGTTGGGAATAATTTACACGCTGCTACTTTCTTCTTCCTGAAGTTTCAAGTCTTCTAATACATGTACTCTTTTAGTGGTGTTCGCTCAATCACAAAAAGTAAATCTTCATTGATGTGAAGGCTTGGATTAATAGCTGTTGCTTATTTGGTTCCTCATCTCTCACGCTGACAGTGTACCTTTTGAGTTTTATCCCTTTTAAAACACAGAGAGGGTTTTTTCAGCCTATAAATCAAAGTGTTTTGGACGGTTATGACACAGGTTAATTAAAAGTGCTGATTGGATGTCCAAGCAATCTCTCCAGAGGAAAAGGCCATCCAGCTAGTGTTTGCTGGAAATCACACTTAATAATGCGACTGCTTCAGATTTTAATTTGAGACAAGATAAAAGGCAAAACAAAACAATGTCTCTAGTCTCAAAAAGTTCAGACAATGATTAAAATGCTAACACCACTTAAATAAAGTGTAGTAATAAACATCTCTTTCTCCCTTTACTGAAATAGTCTGCATTGTTTCGAAAAATATAGGTTAAGGAGAAGTGAGAAATTCATCTTCGAAGGTGCTGTTTCTGATGAAGTTAATCTAGATGCTTCTGCTGAGGTTTTTTGTTTTGTATTGGGCATCTCCAGAATAGACAAAAGTAGCTTTGGTAATTCTCTCAGGCCTGGGGAGATCTGGCAGTTAAGATCACACTGTCTTTGAAGTTTTCCTGTTCTTCAAATCCTACAGGGTTTAACTATATTGAGTAGTGAGTGAATGCTCTCTCTCTCTTAGCAGGGAACAATGTCATAATCATATTTTTATGTCTCTTGTGTTAGTTATTTTACTTTTAGAGTTGGTTGGTTTTAGTCTTTCCCAGGGTTAGAGAAAAAGAGCCAGACTTGTTTGATGCCTCTTGGCAATAATTCTTAGAGACCTTATTTATTATCATAAGAACTCATGCATCCACCATGCATAATTAATATTAAAATTAAGATAAAATATTATTTATTACTAGCTATAGCTTCCCTAGGGAAACTTCATGTTTTAAAAATTGTCTGGTTAATTTTCCATGGAAACTCTGCCTTATCAGCATTAATGTCTTTAGAAGCAAAGATTGTACTGTGAGCAGGTAAGTCTGGGCATGTAAGTAGTTTTCAGAAATGTAAGGCCACTTGGCGTACGGGAGGAGAAAAACTGAGAAATGGGTGATTTTGTTGGAGCTGAGAAGTAAAAGCATGACCAAAGCCAGAAAAGACTGTTACAGAATGGGTTTAAGTTACTCTTCTGCTCTTCTTTTCCTTGCTTTTTGTCTGCTTATACCTGCTACTGGCTCTTGACTGTTTTTTCATACTGAAAATGTGTTCATAGATAGTGCTTTTCATTTTAATTGTTCTCAAAAGTAAAAGGAAACATACCTCATAAAAATTTTATTCAAGGTTTTTGGTTTCAGAATTCTTGGCAACTTTCTTTATAATATGTTGTCATCAATTATTTTGGCAGTAGGAGCATACGTACCAGTACAGTAGGCATATAATACTTAATTACACATTGTGAAAACTACATTGTTCTGCTATGGGTTTAGTGCTTCTGGTGTTTTACAGACATACAGCAATGGATGAGCCGCCTCGGGTCCTTACTGGAGAGGAGATGAACAGACTGGGAGCGAGGATTGTGAAGGCAGAACTCATGGGAGACATGGTAATGTCTTTGAAAAATTGCCATGATTTACTGCTTTTTTTCTTTAAAGCGCACAGTGATTTAGTTGTTTAAAAGGAAAAAAAATAGGTATTGATTCAAGCAAATAAAGTCCTGCAAAATTTGGTGAGGGAGGATTTAAAGATACTGCTTTTACTGTGACTTCTGCTTTAAATGCAGTGGTTTGTAGACTAGAATAGAGGATTCAGGTCCCGAGGTTTTGTAGGCCAGGCAGCGTATCCAAAACCAGTTGTTTGCCAGGTGCCAACTACAAAGCTCCCAGTCTGTGTTACAAGGAAGTGTCTGGAGCTTTTGTTTTTTCATCAGCTTTGTCACAGGAAGATGCTTTGTGGTCCATAGCTCTGCTGTATCGGTGTAACTTAATAGATTATGATGTGGAAATATAAAACTGAAAGGAACCACACAGGCCGTTACACCCGGCTCTGCAATGAGAACAGCTACGGGACGCGCTGTGGGCAGCTCCCCAAAATCTCTGCCCTGAGTAAGATGAGGTCCATGGAGCTGAGATAAATGGCTGCATTTTTAACAGTTTTAGGAGGCTTGTTTCAAACAGCAACCTAAGGGATCAAGAACTTCACTCTTTTGGAGCACTCTAAACTCTGGAAGTACATATTTTTTTATTTTTTAAATTACATTAAATATGGCTATAATGAGTTAATTGCATGCAGTGATACTGCCTGGAAGTTTCAATTATAACAAGGTCATAGTCTGTTAGTTTTTAAGCTGTATTTTACGAGAGCTTGCCCTGAATGTCTCTCAAGGAACGATTGCTGATTTTTTTTGAAGGATATAATAAAATAACATTTTTTAAGAAGTGAATCCTATCACTATGGGCTTTTGTTTTTATTTTCTTTAAGATTAATATTAATGTAGCTGTTTACCTTGTCTCTTGTGACAGAATATTTGCACCAAAATCTGCATCACTAAGAAATAATAAATGACCCATGTTACGACTTCCAGTGCCAAATTAATACTTCCTGAGAGCCATTGATTCTTTGATTTGTGAGAAGTTTTAGGATGTTTGGCATATGATTTTATTGCTGGATTAGAACATGGAGCTGGTCTTTGTCAAAGCCCCCTTCACATAATTTAAATTTTGATAGGAGAAAGTGTCCATTTTATAAATATTTTATTTTCAAATTACTTTATATTACAGATTCTTTTTCCAGAGACTTTAGACACAGATGTGTGTATGTAGCTTTACAAAATTTGAACAAATACACCTTTTCTAGAAATTCTGTCCATTTAAAATCTTACCAACTTCAAAACTGAATTGAAAGTAACTTCAACTAGTGTATTTTCTACTGAGATATAATGAATGTTAATGATTTAAATAGATGCCTCCATTTTTTAACCTCTAGTTTTCCTGATTAATATACAGAAAATACACTGGTGAGGAAAAAATATGTTTATGGATGTAATTATATGATAAGCTTATGAGGGACTGGTGTTGGTCAGTTAGAATATTAAGTTATTTTCCTACATGAGAAAATGAGTGAAGCTAGCTGTGCACTAATTGCTATAAAGTACTGGGTAGGGGAAAGTTTTCCAAAGACTTTCATGGAGAAGAGCAAAAATTGTAAAACTTTTTTTATTTCTTTTACTCAGCTTCAGTAGCGTTGACCAAATAAAAGTTTGGGCACAAGTGTGGGGTTTTTCTTTTCAGACTGACAGTAGCAGAATAACAGTAATTTCAATAAAAATATACAGTTATTCTGTGAGGAGAGAATGATTCTTGTATTGTTCTGCCGATGCATCTTGATCAAAAGATCATGTAGCAGAAGCCAACATTACAACTTTACTGTTAATTTTGTATTTACATTTTTCTACATATGCATTTTGAATTAGCCTAGTTAAAAAAAAAAACAAACAAACAAACCAAAGCAACAAAACCAAACCACCGTATAAATAATAAGATAGATAATCATTGCCTTGTTGCTCTTTAAATATTTTTTCATGGGCTTTCTCTGATCAGATTGAAAATGTTATTTGTTTAAACAAGTTCATCCCCACACACCAGAACAGATGAGTATGTAACAGCATGTCCTGGTGGCCGGATCTCAAGGTTGATGATGTGGGACAAATGAATTCTGAACCTATTTTTGTTACTGACTTCCTGTTTGGCGTTGATCACATGACCTAATTTTGGGGCTACTCCAGCTTGATTGCTGGAGTCCAATCAATGAAACTGGTAAAGCAGTCACAGTATAAATGGTTGTGTTTCTTACAGGTTGATAGGTGGTCACCTGCCAATTCTTAGTAAACAAGATGTTCTAAAGTACTTGTATTTATTTAATAACAAGATGGATGAGAGAGGAGCATCAAAAATAATTTACACAAGATTGTAAACAGTTCTCCTTTTCCACTTCTGGTTCATTTTAATACCCAAAGTAAGGTCTTAAGTGCCAAAGCTGGGACACTTGGTGTAGAGAGATATGAAACTGCATAGGAAAAATGTCTGAGAGAGATTTCGTTAAAAATATCCCTGGAGATTTCCCATTGTGTGCATGTGTGTGTATGTGTATATATGTAAAAATAAGTAAAAGGATATGTACCATAACCTGGAAATGTTATACACTTCATGTATTCAGGCTTCCTTATTTAACTTCCTATACATAAAGTAGCATTTCTGCTTAGCTACACAGAGCTTTTATTAGTATAATTGGATAATGTTTAAGCATAATTTTTTGATGTTTTTGTGACTATATATGTTTCTGTATTTTAGATACCTCTGTTCTGAACAATTTTTTTAAAATTTTATTTTAAGAATTGTGTGAACTATGTCTACATGTTTTCTTTAGTCTTTTGTATTATTAGAATTTAAAAAAAAAATCAAAACATGAAGACATAGAATGCATAGTTAATTCTGATATAAAGGTCTCTAGAAGTTTAAAATGGTTGAACTTACGGACTACTATCACTTTCTTTTGAAGGAGTTAGCTTCAAAACTTCAAGCAGAACTTGAGAACGCACGCAAATTGATGGAGACTCAAGGGCAGATTCCAGCAAAGTCTGGCAGAGAGGTAAGGGGAACGTGTTCTTCTTTTCTTGGTGTTAACACAATGGTATAATACAGGTAGCAGATGAATTCTAGACAACGTGAAATTTACTTAGGAAAATTACAAGGGGTGACTTTTGAACAGTAACTCATCTAATTAAAATGTACTTTAAATTGTAATTTTGTGGTAAACAAAACTTTCTCCATTGTACTTTAGCAACTTCCACAGGATTTCTTAACTGGGAATATTTTCTCAGCAATGATATATATCTTCCATTAAAAACAAACTGATATGTGTCATGTTGTTGACTGTTTGCTGAGGAGGCCTAGACCTTGTGATCTGGAACCTAGGCTCTCTTGCCTTTCAAGCTCTGCAGGTGATCTTCATCTTGCTTAGCTTGCCAGGATTTGGTGCTGGCAGTTAAGTAACTGATGTCTCTGAAGAAGCTGACACTTCAAATGTTGTTCTTTTTAAAGGGTGGTATTCAAGAAATGTATAGCAATCTTTTTCACCACCAACTTTGATATAGCTACAAGAAAACAGGGTCAATATCTTTATGAGCTCTGTCCTCATGATGGAGAGGAGACTTTTAGGCAAGAACTAATGTTCTTGTCCAATTTGACCCCAATTTGACAGTGAAAATTCAGCTGCAAGTCAGCTGAGTTTGAAAAGCCACTAATATTTTTCTCAAAAAGGCTTCATCTCAGACCTCATACATTGACTAGTATTTCTCCAGTCTCTTGCAACAGACTGAACCCAAAGTTTATGTGTGGCCTCCTGTTGACAACATAGTGACAATCATATTAAAGTATAATTTCACAGGATTTCACAAGCATTTAAGATTACAAAAGCTTTGGATAGGTATACTCTGCTTTGTTGCGGTGCAGTTCTTTGGCATATTTTTTGTCTACATACAAAAAAACCTGAATAAAGCAGTTTGGAGTTATGTAATTACACAGGAAAAAATTCATTCAGATTTTAAAATTTGAAAGCAGAGGACATGTTATGAACAGTCCTCAAAAATCTTGATAAAGACCTGTTCCTTAGAAATTGAGTTATAAATAATAATTTTGGTCAGCCTCAGTTTTAACTGTAGTCTGATTTTTAATTTTTAATTAAAGGATTTTTTTAAACTAACAGCATGTAGCTGTTGTGAAAGTACCAAATATAAATACTGCTTCAATTTTCAGAAAGGAAAAATAATTTAAAAAACCTAAGTGAAGACATATGTAGCATGAGGCTTCTTTTTCTAGCTCTTTCATCCTGAGGGCAATTGATCTCACAGCTTGTGCTTTTACCAAGTGATAGGCTGTTCTGGGACAGGGAGATTCTTCCCTACGTGTAGAAAGACCAAGCTCAGTGATGAAAGAGTTTGGGGATTCAGAAGGATAAACTGACAAAGAAGAAATAGTCTGCATCCTTCTGGCCTGACTTGGGTCCTAATCTCTCTCTGGACTGACATCTGAAAAATGCACGGGTAGTCCCGGAGGAGCCTTACTGAAAAAGAAAGATGTATTATAGACTTGGCTAGTTTGGAAATACCATCTTGCTGTCCTAAAGCCTCAAAGGGATTGACTTAGTCCTTTCTATTCATGAATATGTTCTAAGATAGTTATGATTTTTCTTTTATCTTTTGTGTGCCTGTCCATATTCAATTTTGCCCTCTTGTGTGTGTATTTACTCACGTTGGGTCTGGGGACTTAACAGGGCATATCCACTCCTTGGCCAGCATTCTCTTTGAACATGGTGGAAAAAGTTGTTAATACCCCTAGTCTTCCCTTTCTTCTTCCTCTCCTCATGGAGAGGACTGCTTCAGTGCTGTGATTGGTATAAGCTTCTTTGGAAGATTGAAGGGATTTAAAACCAGGGCTCTTTCCTCTCTGAAGTGTCTTGGATGCAAAATGTGAGTTCCATGTTTGCTTTCTCTGAAGCTTTTGATCAGCTTTGTACATAAGTCTAGATGTAGGAGCTTGGTTTTTACATCTGTTCATCTCAGAATGATTATTTTTATGTTAGAGCCCATCTGTCTTGCAGAAGCGATCTTTAGTTTGTGGGAGCCTGGCCTGTTGACTGTCCTGCTGTTTTGGGCTCTCCATGGTTTGCCAGTGGAGAAATTACAGCTACAACAGGGCTGACGTCTGCCATTCTGCAAATGGCTAGTTCTTGAACTGCATCATGCCAGAACAGTTTCAACTTCTTTACAACTTGATGTAAAGTTGCTCAACTTCTTGGGCTTGCAGTAAGTTTGCAGACTTCACAAACCATGGTGTGTGGTTGAAGTTTACTTGAAGTCACTCAGATTTTAATTTCAGAGCATGAAGGTCTTCCTGTATACGTTGTAGAGACTTGTCTCATCTTTATGAATATGCCTTGCCTGTGCCTGTTTCACAGCTACTTTAGCCTGTATTATGTTGCCAGGGTAGCCTTACTGGTTTTACAGCTTCAAACTGATCCTGGACTACTGGGACACAACCAGAATGTGTTGGGTGCTGCTGTGTCAAGGGCCAGCTGTATCACACGGTGTCCATAAACAACCCAGATGTTCAGAACCCACCTTGTTACACGAGAGCAGCTTATTTATGAAAGTGTATTTGCTATGTGTGCATCAGTCCTGCTGTAATGTTGACCACCCAAGTGACAGCCTCAATCAGTTCAGGCAGCTGTCTTCCAAGTGAGGTCCCTGAAGCGTTTTGTTTCAGGGAGGTCTGTCTCTGGCTCCTTGGAGCAGTGTGGCCAATGCCAGGCTGAAAGGTCCTGAAACCTGGCTTTGCCCTATTTTCCCTTTTTTTTTTGGGAGAACTGGAGAGAGAAATGAGGAAATAACGAAGGCAATTCTGAGTGCATCTCCCTAGGAAGGGTTTTTTATTTTTGATTAATTGAACATGGATCAATTTCCCAATTCAGGTCACTGTGTGACTGAGTGCAGACTCATGCAGGCGGAAGGGGTGTGCATGGGCGGCTGGGGTTTGTACAGAGGACAAGATCAATTCTTCTAACAGCAGTGCTGGATCATTCTGCCTTGAAGTGATCAAGAAACTACAGACTGAAAGCACTGTGAAGTGGTAGTTAAATCCTATTTATTTATTTTAATCCTATTTATCCTATTATTTATTTGTTTGTAATAATTGAGAATAGAGGCCAACCTCGCTTTTATAGTTTGATTTAGACAAGAATTCTACCCCATGCAACCCCCAAATTACAGTTTTGAACTACCATTCAAACTACGAAATGCTGATGTTTGGTGTTTAAAAAACTTACATATCTCAGCTGGTGCATTTCACCAAGCATAAAAGTCCTGGTAAGACCGCTTTACTGCAGGTTTTCCTTTTGGCCAAAGTCATCTGTAGTTTTAAGACCTGCTGTTTTTAGTGCATTTAGACAAGTGCAAGTAGAGATTTGCAGGTGAAAGAAGCCAAAAAACACGAATATATACATCTTTCTGAACCTAGAATAACACGAAAATTGTACAGTATACTGAAGAAGAAAAGTTCTGAGTAAGGCCACTTGTGTAATTTTATAGCCAGAATTTGTCTTGGGAAAGAGGATTGTTGTTTTCTTTCTTTTTTTTCCTTTGTTGTTGGTAGGTAGCGTGCCGTTTCTTTTAAATAAAACGAGCAACCACAACTAATGAAGTTGTATGTTTTCTCTGTATGAAGGTATCCCAGATTAAAATTCAGTACAGGTGAAAACGAGTTTGGATTCTCTTGATATTGGGGGGGGGGGAAG